>NC_045553.1:36610499-36870499 GCF_009769535.1 Thamnophis elegans
TTTAAGACAGCACAACCATGTCTTGCAGGTGCCTTATATGCCTGGAGAGAAAATGTTGTCAGCCCAATGAGATCAGGTTGTACTTTTAGGATGCTTCTCTCATTGCAATACAGAAACAGCCTGCCCCAAAGGAAGAGATATCTTCTGGTTGAAGATAATTCAATGTATGGCGTGCACACTGGGAAACTAATGATAAGCCCACTGTTTTTGCTCCTGCCTGTTCCAGTCCTTTGCTGTAATGATGATTGATTTGATCACTCAGAAAAGTGATTGATTGGATCATATAGTTAGAGCGACAGCTGGGGATATTAAAATGGGAGATTATCAGACTTCACCATTTCCAGGAACATCAACTCTACATTCAGCAACTAACTAATAGCAGAAGCCTCATTGACTTGACTCAATATAGACTCAATTTTCTTTATGGCAGACAGGAAACAATTCATATCCACCCATGCAGAAGACCTGCCTATTGCAGAGTACAAGAATCAAGTACATATACAGTAGCCCTCGACTTACAACCAATAGGTGCGACTGGTAGGAACCCACCTCTGTTTGATGCCCACTTGATTACAGCTAGTCCTCAGCCTACGACCACAATTGGGACCAGAATTTACTCGCTAAGCAAGGTAGCTGTTAAGTGGGACACACTCGATTTTATAACCTTTTGCAACGGTAGTTAAGAAAATCACTGCAGTTGTTAAATAAATCATGGAACTGTTAAGCGAATCAGCTTCCCACAATGACTGCTTGTCAGAAGTCAGCTGGGGGATCCCAAATAACATTGTTTTTTTTTAAAAAAAATCGCTTTTGTTTCTTTTGCTGTTGTTGTTTCTTTCTCCTATTGTAACATTAATGTGTACTTGATATTTATGAACCAAAGAGGGCAGATTTTTTTTAAAAAAAAAAACTGCAATGCGGTACATTAGAGGCCAAATATTTGGAAAAGCTAGGAAGATAATCAAGCTGACTGTTGTTAAACAATTATTTGACTATTTCTCCTGGGGGAAGTCTACATAATATTTGTGCTTCTTTAAGCAGAAGTTCATTTCTATTTCACTTTGCAATTATATTTAAATGGCACAAAAATGAGTATACATTCTTATATGCATGCAAATTTAGAACACATCTTTGAATTCATTTCTCCATCATACATTTTTTTCCTAGTACTTTCACCTAATATATGCCTGTTGGTATGCAGTTTGTGATCACAAAATTCATGAAACTAGGGGGAAAAAAAGAAAGTAATTGCACTCCAATTTGCATATTAGCTCAGAAAAATCAAAAATAAGTTGTTTTTGTATTCAAATATGAGCACCAGAAATTTCTCCCACAATTCCTATCGGTCAGGCCAACAGAATTGCAGATAAGCAAAATGCTCAATGCCAAAACTCCACAAACGGGATAGAGATGAAGATCTTTAAATAGTAATCCTTATCAACTAAAAGAGAAGTGTATTGTGCAAAAAGATCAACCTGTTTAACGTTTAGGTGTCCCATCTGAGTTGACCATATTCACCAATGCAGAAATGCTGCATGTTAAAAAGATGTAGTATTTTGTAACCAAACTAAAGACTCCCAACAGCACTGATTTCTAGATGGATATGCTAATATTCATCAATACCTTTGATTTCAAATTTACGTTTTTTAGAAGTGTATCAGCGCATGTAGCAAAGCAACGTTCTCTACAGTAACTGCTCGCATTTCATGCATGCAATTCCATTAATTGAATCCATGTTTGCACAAATTAAATCCATAGCTCGGGGTAAAGCACGTATCTATAGAGAGAGAATTCTTGCATTTGTCTGTCACAAAGACAGAGGGGTGGAGTTTACATGAGAAGAGAACTCTTGAATAGGGATATAGTTACTTATTCAATTTCCCAGTGGCGCTGGTATTTAATAACTACTTTTCCCTGCTGTTATATTGATGCTTTAACCATGTGATTACCATGTCTTTATCCACATGTAGAGATCATTCAAATGCTATAATCCTCCAATCACTAGGAAAACAATTATCTCATTTATTAGGAGTGGGGGGGGGAAACATCTACAAAAATGCTCACGTTCGTAAAGGAATGTGGAAATATACATTTAGCAAAATGTTCTGCAAAAATGCATACTTTAGGTAACCTTGCAAAACAGGTGGGAACACATGAGGTGAACATGTGTGCATGTGCAGGGGAGGGTCATGGGCAGGGGTCATGCATGCACATGTGCGGGGGAGAGGGGGAGTGCACATAGGGGGCCACATGCACATGTGCAGGGGAGGGGCGCATGAGGTACATGCATTGCATTATGGGTGTGCACATGTGCACGCTTTCACACGCTTCCAGCACTCAGCGCCACAAAGATCAGCCATCCCTGATATAGGTAGTCCTTGACTTACAACCACAACAGAGTCCAACATTTTTGTTGCTAAATGAGACAACTGTTAAGTTTAATTATGGCCCATTTTACTTCACTTTCTTGCCGTACTTGCTAAGTGAATCCCTGCAATTGTTAGATTCGTAACAGGGTGTCGTGGCCCCATCTGGCGGGAGCTGATGGAGATTGAGGGAGTGGCTTCAGAAGAACGTGGGGAGGAGCAAGCCGAGGCAGGCCAGGGCCCCTCAAGATTGGGATGGCTTGTTAGCAGAGAAGAACAACGGCAGGATGACCGAGAGAGGGCAAGCAGTGGACACGAGGAGCGACGGAGCTCATGCGATGAGCAAGGATTGCCCCCTCCTGATCCCCGAGCATGAAGAGTGGAGAGAAGGCAGGAACAGCGCAGGCCAACACGAAGACTCGGGAGGAGAGTGCCCTGCCCCTCTTCACAAGGCACACCTGGGGACTGAGATTTAAGGAGGAACTAGGCGGAGGGCCATTTGTCAGGAACAAACACTGAATTGGTAGTGTTGGGTGTGTCGGCACAGATATTTGGAGTTTGCAGGACTGCTTGCTTCTTCCTCACTTTGTGGGCTCAGGGCCATGTTCCTGACTTCGTGGACTTAGTCACTTGTTCCTTACTTGGTGGTCTCCTTTTTTTGTTTTGTTCCTTGTTTCGTGGACTCGTTGCCCTGTTCCTTTGTTTTGCTGGACTGGGTGCAGCCAGACACTTGCTCCAGGACTTGCCAAGAACGTGGGAGTGTTTGGGAGGAAATCTGGAGCATTAAAGGGGAGTTTGAACTCTCAGCTGGCTGTGTGACCTTCACGCCTTGTCCCAGGTCATCACTCACGGTCGTTAAGTGAATATGGCTTCCCCATTGACTGTGCTTGTCAGAAAGTCACAACAGGGGATCACATGATCCTGGGACACCGCAACCGTCATAAATATGAGTCAGTTGCCAAGCGTCTGAATTTTGATCATGTGGCCATGGAGATGCTGCAATGGTCATAAGTGTGGGAAATTGTCATAATGGTCATTTTCAACGGTCATTAAATGAACTATATTTCCAAATATATTAGCTCACTTGCCTTTACTCACCTATGAACTTACTGTAATGACCTCCCATTCCTAATCCATAGGGTTCAATATGACGTGAGTCCACCCTTTGCAGCTATAACAGCTTCAACTCTTCTGGGAAGGCTGTCCACAAGGTTCAGGAGTGTGTTTATGGGGATTTTTGACCATTCTTCCAGAAGCGCATTTGTGAGGTCACACAGTGATGTTGGACGAGTTTATGTGGCCTACCACTTCGTGGCTGAGTTGCTGTCATTCCCAAACACTTCCACGTTCTTATAATACAGCTGACAGTTGACTGTGGAATATTTAGGAGCGAGGAAATTTCAGGACTGGATTTGTTGCACAGGTGGCATCCTATCACAGTTCCACGCTGGAATTCACTGAGCTCCTGAGAGTGACCCCATTCCTTCACAAATGTTTGTCAAAGCAGTCTGCATCCCTAGGTACTTGATTTTATACACCTGTGGCCATGGAAGTGATTGGAACACCTGATTCTGATTATGTGGATGGGTGAGCGAATACTTTTGGCAATATAGTGTAAGTCAAGGCCTACCTGTATCTTTCCTCCTAACATCCCTCACCCTACCAATATGAGGATTGAAAGGAAGCAACTTTAGAAGGCAAGATAGAAAAAGGATGCAAGACGGAGAAATAAAAAAAAATCCATATATCGCCTAATCAGTGGTGGGATCCTGCAGGTTTAACAATCGGTTCGGTGATCGCATGCTTTACCCCGTGTGCAAGCGCAGCTTTAACTTAACTTACCTTCCACGTTACTTCTGGGGAGTAACACAGCTGAGGTGTGGCGATCCGCTCTGCCACCCAAATCAGCTGAGAGGATACACCGTATTTTTCAGAGTGTAAGACGCACCAAGATTTTGAAGAGGCAAATTTTAAAAAATACTTTTTATTTATTTATTTATTTATTTGTCTTGTATGCCGCCCACTCCTGGAGGACTCCGGGCGGCTCACAAAAGACAAGGGAAAGAGGGGAAACGAGACAAAGACAACATATTAAAAACAAAACCAACATTCACAATTTCCGTGGAGGTAGATGCTTCTCAGCACCCCCCCCCCCCCCAGCCTGCTGGAACAGCCAGGACTTGGTGGCTTTGCGGAAGGCCGGGAGGGTAGTAAGGGTCCGGATCTCAACAAGGAGCTCGTTCCAGAGGGCCGGAGCTGCAACAGAGAAGGCTTGCCCCCGGGGAGTCGCCAGCCGACATTGGCTGGCAGATGGAATCCGGAGGAGACCTAACCTGTGCGATCTAATCGGTCTATGGGAGGTAATCGGCAGGAGGTGGTCTCTCAGGTACCCAGGTCCGATGCCATGTAGGGCTTTATAGGTAGCGACCAGCACCTTGAAGCGGATTCGGAGACTAATAGGTAGTCAATGCAGACCTCCCAAGCCCTCTGCACGCCACATTTTTTGTGAAAAACGGGACATGCAGGGAGTTTGAGAGGCTGGCAAAGTGCTTCTGGGGACTGGGAGGGGGGCAAAAGCAAGCAAAAAACAGCCTGTTTTTTTTTGCAAGAACGGGCACGTTTTCTGCCAAAAAAAAAGGGCACGCATGGCCTTTAGGAGGCTTGTAGAGTGCTCCTGGGAGCTGGGGGGGGAGTGAGCAGAAAATTGTTCGTTTTCTGCTCATTTATGCCCTCCCCAGCCCCCAGGAGCACTCTGCAAACCTCCCAAACCCTCTGCACGTTCATTTTTGTAAAGAGGGCACGGTTTTGGGAGGTCAAAAGTGCTGTATTCAGTGTATAAGACCACCCAGATTTTCACCCTCTTTTTTGGGGGAAAAAGGTGCGTCTTAGACTCCAAAAAATACGGTAGGTAAGTAAAGAGCATGGATGGGTGGGCAGGCCCACCTGATCATCGGAGCGAACCAGTTCGCTCTCCAGCTGATCGTCAGAGCTACTGGTTCGCCCAATCGGTCCGAACCGGCTGGATCCCACCACTGCCCCTAATCTTATCCACCCTGCATTCTAAAGGTCGAAGATGGTTTGGGCAGAACCTGACCCCACCCACCCAAAAGAGATTGAAGCAAGAACAAAAGCCAAGCCTCCCGAAGCCCGTCCGATTTTAAACTTGTAATACCTGTCAATGGTAGGTGGCTGTTTTCCTTCCGAAATGACAAGAGCTTTAGAAATTATGCCAAAGTCCCAGAGGTGGGGAGAGAAGTGGGCGTGGAGCGCTGACAGCTCAATTAATCACAAGGTTTTCATTTGTGCACCAACTTACTTGTTATCAATCCTTCTGAATATTGCAGTAGGTGCCATCCCAAGCCTGCGCATCCCTATCTGCAGCCTATAACTTCTTTCTTAATTTTTTTTTATTTTAAACACATAAAACACATCAACAAAAACAAACACATGACTTAACACAACATAGGAACAAGAGGTTCCATCATATATCATACAGCAGTTCCGTATCGGTTTCTTTACAGTTAGTGTTTTCCCTTCTATACATTTCTATCTTGCATTCATGGTCCCCTTAATCGTTATCTATTTTTATGTACAGTTCTATATTTATTTATACTTAGCTATTTATAACCAAATATTGTTTACCTATATTGTGCTTTATATTCTTACTATCATTTATTCTCTTACATACAATTATAGATATACATTCACATGGTTATTCTTTTTCTTTGCCATTCTTATACTTTTGTTATTCCATTTAAAATGTTATAATATACAGTTTGGGTTGCTTTGTTTACCATCCCTAGCGCCTGTTGTAACACCACCTTATTTTCCCTTTCTTTTCTCCTTACCTCTCCTTATCTCTTTCTTCTTCCCTTGCCTCTCCTCCACTCTTCCTCTTCCCTTCCTACTATCTCTCCTTCTCTTTCTCTCCCTTCCTTCCTCTCCTTCCCCTTCCTTCTTCCCTTACCTCTGCCCTACTCCTGCTCTCTCTCTTCCTCTTCCTATCCACTCTCCTTCTCTTTCTCTCCCTTCCACCCTCCTCTCCTTCTCTTTCTCTCCCTTCCACCTCTCCTTACCTCTTTCTTCTTCCCTTACCTCTCCTCCACTCTTCCTCTTCCCTTCCTACTATCTCTCCTTCTCTTTCTCTCCCTTCCACCCTCCTCTCCTTTCCCTTCCTTCTTCCCTCCCTTCCCTACTTCCTTCCTCCTCTCCTTCCCCTTCCTTCTTCCCTTACCTCTGCCCTACTCCTGCTCTCTCTCTTCCTCTTCCTATCCACTCTCCTTCTCTTTGTCTCCCTTCCACCCTCCTCTCCAGCTATAACTTCTAAAGGTGCCTAAGGAAGGAATCAAGGTCGGTGGGAAGTGAAGGCCAACTTCAACCATGTCTGATTAGATTTCGAAATGTCTATGTAATTAGATTTTCTTTGAGTTGGGTTTGACTCCTGACAAAAAGCTTGTTCTCCTGTCTGCTAAGTTATTTCAGACAGAGAAATCAGATCGTGGCAGTTCAACTTCAGAATGATCTTGAGCAGACACACCTTTGCTAAGGACAGGTAAGTAAGGCTGAGCCAAATCCAGGTCGCTGTGCTTTTTTTCTTGTTTCCCCCCAAGAATATCCAACAACCCATCAGTCGAAGGTAGAATTTCTGAACCTTAGCCAGCTTTAAGATGCGTGGCCTTCTCCCCAGCTGTGCTTGCTAGGTATAATTACAGATTGTACAGTTATAGAGACTAATTTGATTCCGAACTTAACAACGGCAGCAAGATTGTTGGTGGTGCAGTACTGGAAGAAGGAAGAATTGCCTACTATCCAAGAATGGACGTTAAAAGTAGTAAACTTAGCAGAGATGGCCAAATTCTCAACATATTTGGAGGACTATTCAGATGAGAAATACAAGCTGGAATGGAGAAGATGGATTGACTACATTCAAAATAAATATCTGACTAAGAAATGTCAATTAGCTTATGAATGAACAAGGAATGTTACAATTTATCTAAAGCTAGCTTAATAAAAAGGGAGTTAAAGTACAAGAGGAGGTAGGATGCTATAGTTAGTTAGCTTATTTTAGTGTATGATTGTTAAATGTTTATACCCTGTATTTTTGAAAGTCGAAGTCCACAAGTCTTAAAGTTGCCAAGTTTGAAGACCTCTGACCTAGCCCATCTACTCATTTTAAGACTTTAAGACCTATGGACTTTAACTGCCAGAGTTTCCCAGCGAATTCTGGGAGTTGAAATCCCCACTCCTTAAAGTTACTGTGGCTGGACACGCCTGCTCTAGAGCAGCCATCACCAACTGGTGGTCCACGATAAAATTTGGGTGCTCCGCAGAAAAATTATTTGCATTTTTTTATATTGCACTAAATCAGGAGTCCTCAAACTACGGATACTGAGAGAGATACATGCAATGAATGTTTGCGTTGCTGCAGAGCATCTCCCACTTCGGGATTTTTTTTGTGTGAGATGGGGGGGGGGTAGAAATTCCAACTTGGGGTCTACTTTGGCCTCCTGGTGTGGGGCTTTGGGCGAAGGCTGGAGGGAAGCACTGCTGGTGGCAAAGAGCCAGAGGGCCTCGTTCCAGTGGGGCTGCATCATGGCCTGGAACTGGCTGACCATCTCAGCCCGCTGAGCCTCCAGTTACCTGGCCTTGCACTCCCACAGGTCTTCCCTCTGCTTGGAAAGCCTATGCTCGTAGTCCTCAGTGAGCTGCTTCTGCTGAGCCTCCTTCCCAGTCAGATCCAATTTGAACTGAGCCAGATGTTTTGCCAACTCTTTCTCATGGTGGCTGCGTAGCTCCAACAACTGCTTCCTATTGGGGCCCTCAGAAGCCCAGGCAGGTGAGGAGTGGCTGGGAGGGGAGGGGCAAGTAGAGGCTGGTGAGGTGCCCCTCAATGTGAGTGATATTAAGTTGGCCACGCCCACCCAGTCACATGACCATCTAGCCACACCCACTCAGCCAGTCATTAGGCAGATCATATTAGCGGTCTGCGGGGATTAAAATTATGAATTTAGTGGTCCCTGGGGGCCAAAGGTTTAGACACCCCTGCTCTAGAACATGACACGCGCCATTTAGAAACTATAGCACATGGTAAGGAAGCAGCCTTAACGAGGCCCATTGGCAACAGAAGGCAAAGCCACCCCCAGAGTTCCAGGTAAGAATCTTGTTAAAACCCCAGATAGGTGCAAAAAAAATGTACATTGATTCATCTCAGCTGCCCGACAGGTTATCACCTTAATGAGCTTTGAAGGCGGGAGGAAGCAAGAGAAAAATCTCTTCATTCGTCGTTTGACCTTTACATATTTCCCCAGCAAAAATAATAGATATGTCACAAATTTAATCCATGACTCGGGGTCAGAGGTTGCAGTCAGCTAGCAAAGCTGCGCTGTCACGTATTCTCAAAGGTCGCCCGAACATGCTTGCAAATACACTGCGCATTTCACTCACCCGCTCTTGTAGAAAGGGAAGGAAGCTCACAGCCGATGGCAACCTGGGCTCTCTGGAGAGAAGACCAATTTAGCAGAGAGGCTCTGGGTTGGCTTTAGATTCTTGTTGAGCTTTCTTCTCCATCTGCCCCCACTTTCTCATACACACAGAGAGAGACACACACACACACCACTGAGCTATACCTCCCTCTGTCAAATTTTCCACTGGAATTCTCGTAGAGTAGGTTGTACAGCTCTCCAATTGAGACATGAAAGGACTCAAGATCGCGTGAATTGTTAATTCCACATTAACAGTATAATGCCCGTGACCCGACAAAAGCGCGAACGTCATAAGCGCGCCGACAAAACCACAGCGCTAAAACCGCTATGTCAAAAGCGCGCCAACAACAGCACGCCGACAGAAGCGCGATTTAAGTTAAGGTAAGGTTTAGGGTTAGGTTTAGGGTTAGGTTTAGGGTTAGGGTTAGGGTTAGGGTTAGGGTTAGGGTTAGGGTTAGGGTTAGGGTTAGGGTTACGTTACAGCGCGCTTCTGTCGGAGCGCTTTTGTCGGTGCGCTTTAGGGCTAATTCGTCGCTCATTCGTCGCGCGGTTTTGTTACCGCGGTTTTGTCACCGCGGTTTAGTCAGGCACACTTTTGTTGTTCGCGCATTTGTGGTGGAACCATAATGCCTTAGTGAGACCACATTTAAAATACTGCATCCAGTTTTGGTCGTCACAATATAAGAAAGATGTTGAGACTCTAGAAAAAGTCTAGAAACAATGCATAGAAGCGCAACATAGATGATTAGGGAAGTGGAAGCTAAAACATATAAAGAATGGTTGCTGGATTTTTGGCCATGTCTAGTCTAGTGAGAAAGGGATGCAGTGGCTCAGCGGCTGAGACGCTCAGCTCGTCGATCAGAAAGGTTGGCAGTTCGGCGGTTCGAATCCCCAGCACCACGTAACAGAGGGAGCTCCCGTTACTTGTCCCAGCTTCTGCCAACCTAGCAGTTCGAAAGCACGTAAAAAATGCAAGTCAAAAAATAGGAACCACCTTTGATGGGAAGGTAACAGAGTTCCATGTGCCTTCGGCGTTTAGTCATGCCCACGGAGGCATCTTCGGACAGCGTTGGCTCTTTGGCTTTGAAACGGAGATGAGCACCACCCCCTAAAGTCGGGAACAACTAGCACAGATGTGCAAGGGGAACCTTAACCTTTACCTAGTCTAGTGAGAAGAAGGACTAGTGGTGACATGATAGCAGCGTTCCAACATCTAAGGGGCTCCCACAAAGAACAGGGGTCAACCCCCTACTCTCCAAAGCACCTGAAGGCAGGACAAGAAGCAATGGGTGGAAGAGAAGAGACTGGACAATGACTTATCTGAAATCGTAGTGGTTCTCCTGCTTGAGCAGGGCGCTGGACTGGAAGACCTCCAAGGTCCCATTCTATTCTATTCTGTTCTGTTCTGTTCTATTATTCACTTCAGGAGAGAGAAGTGAGAGGAGAGAGAGAGCAGAGGGGGGAGAGAAAAGAGAGAGAAGAGAGGGAGAGAAGAGATGAGAGAGAGGGAGAGAGATGGGAGAAAGAAGAGGGGGAGAGAGAAGAGAGAGTGAGAGTGAGAGTGAGAGAGAGAGTGAGAGAGAGAGAGAGAGAGAGAGAGAGAGAGAGAGAGAGAGAGAGCCCTACCCAATTGTAACAACTTGCCTTCAGTACAAATACTGGCATGGGACCAACTAACACAGCAGGACAATTTCCAATTGTCAGATTTAAGCAATAAATGGGGGCAGATGTTTTAATTGGGAAGAGTAGCATTTAGGCTGGAAATGGTGGGGGGGGATTCCCTTTCCCCTGGAACTGACCTTTAATAGCCAGCTTACATGCTCCAGAACTGGGCTACAACAGATAAACTGCTATGTGACAGCGCTTCCAGTTTCCAATTGCTCACCAGCATAGTACTCAGAGCTTTATCAGGAGCCAGGAACAGCCCGCAGTGGGGAAAGATGAATGGGTCGATCCTGGATTTCTGTAGACAAAATGGACCTTATTTTTTTTACCAGGAAAAGACAGCGGTGGCTTCTATTCTCCAGGGACCGACATCGTTCTGCCTAGTGACAGGCATGTGGAGAGTTACTACCCAAGAGAACAGGAGTCTCAATGCAGAGAGTCAAATGTTAAAGTAATCCAATGTAGGTAGTCCTCAACTTACAACCACAATTTCTGTTGCCAAGTGAGAAATTTGTTAAGAAAAGTCTTTACAACTTTTCTTGCCTTATTTGTTAAGTGGATCACTGCAGTTGTTAAATTAGTAACCTGTTTGTTAAATGAATCTGTTTTTTCCCATGGAGTTTACTTGTCAGAAGGTGGCAAAAAGGGATCACGTCACCCCAGGGTATTGCAACTGTCACAAGTACATGCCAGTTGCCAAGCATCTAGAATTTTGATCGTGTGACCCAGGGATGCTGCCATGTTCGTAAGCATGAAAAATAGTCATGTCACTTTTTTCCCGTGCTGTCGTAACTTCAAACAGTCACTAAGTGAGCTATGGTAAGCCAAGGATTACACTACTTGTACTCTGGAATACCGCAACCGTCATAGATGTGAATCAGTTGTCAATTAAACACCCAAATGTAAACCATGTGAACCGTGGGGATGCTACAGTGGTTATAAGTGTGAAAAACGATCATAAGTCACTTTTTTTTTAGTGCCATTGTAACTTTGCGTGCTCAGTAAGGGAACCGTTGTAAGTCAAGGACTACCTGTACAGGGAGTCCTCAGCAGACAATTATTTGTCCACCACTGCTTAGAGGAATACAGAAATGGACTCAACTAGCAATTAAAAGGGAGATGAGCACCTCTATGAAGGATGCCACAAAAGCAGGAAAGAGGAAAACTGGATGGTCTGTTCTCTCAAGAGCCGAGGTGGCGCAGTGGTTAAATGCAGCACTGCAGGCTACTTCAGCTGACTGCAGTTCTGCAGTTCGGCTTTTCAAATCTCACCGGCTCAGAGTTGACTCAGCCTTCCATCCTTCCGAGGTGGGTAAAATGAGGACCTGGATTGTTGTTGGGGGGCGATATGCTGACTCTGTAAACCGCTTAGAGAGGGCTAAAAGCCCTATGAAGCGGTATATAAGTCTAACTGCTATTGCTATTGCTATTAATATTCCGCAAAAGCTACAATGTTTTACTTCCCAGGTGAACATTGTTTATTGTTGGGTCTTAGAGCAGGGATCTCCAACCTTGGCAACTTTAAGCCTGGAGGACTTCAACTCCCAGAATTCCCCAGCCAGCAAAGCTGGTTGAAGTCCGCCAGGCTTAAACAGTTGAAGTCCGCCAGGCTTAAAGTTGCCAAGGTTGGAGACCTCTGTCTTGGAGTCTCTATGAAGCAGGCCCTACATAGCAATACTCCCTTTGGAAGTCAGGTTATGCAAAAGAATTAATTACTTAGTGACAGCTGTAAAATTCTCCGGTTTGCTAATGTTTCATCTCAGCCTGGGCAAATAGTCAGATGTTATCTCCAGGGGTGACAATGCTGCGAGCTGTGAGCTTCTGCTTCCCTGCTAGTCCCCCCCACCTGTATGTTTATTCAAGGGAGATGTGAGTTTTTTGGACACGATTTCCTGGCGCTCCTCTATGGAATAGAAATACATCGAAGAAATAATTCCCAAAAGAAAGAGGAGAGCAATTCATGTTCAGAGAATCTGGCCGTGGGAAAGGTTGGTCGATGCCTACCCTTAAATTACATTTCAATGTGTCATAATCATTCTCTCAGATGAGGGGCAGTTTACCCAGGAGGCAAGAAAATTATTTGTAAGCGATAAAATAGGATTATGTAGGGTAGGGGTCCCCAACCTTTTGAACCTCAGGGACCACTAAATTAATAATTTTAAATCCGGCAGACCACTAATATGATCTGCCAATGACCGGCTGGCTAGGGCGTGGCTAGGTGGTCATGTGACTAGGTGGGCGTGGCCAATGTGATGACACTCACATCGAGGGGTGCCTTGCTGCCACTACTCGCCCTTCCCTTCCTAGCCACTCCTCACCTGCCAGCCCGGGCTCCTTAGGGCCCCAACATGAGAAAGAGATTTAATTTAATTGACTACAAGACTATTTTAATAAATAAATCTTGCATAGGTCGTCCTTGACTTATGTCCATAATGAGTCCAAATTTCTGTTGTTAGGTGAAACATTTGTTGAGTTTTGCCCCATTTTACGATTTTTCATTGCCACAGTTGTTAAAGTGAATCACTGCAGTTGTTAAATTAGTCAAACCGTTACTAAGTGAATCTGGCTTTCCCATTTGACTTTGCTTATCAGAAGTTCTCAAAAGGGGATCCCAGGACGTTGCAACTGTCGAAAACATGAACCAGTTGCTTAGTGTCTGAATTCGGATCACATGACCATGGGGATGCTGCAACCGTCGTAAAGTGTGAAAAGGGTGATACGTCACTTTTTTTCCAGTGGTGTTGTAATTTTCAACAGTCACTTCACGAACGTTGTAAGTAGAGGACTACCTATATTAGGATTTTTTAAATATTTTGCCATATCTCATTCCATATCTCACTGCCAAGCTAAGACAAAACTAATTTACTTTGAATTATCTTTCGTAAGTTTAATGTTGTAGTGAAAGAAGGACTTTGATATTAATTTACCGTTAGTGGAAAACCTTGTGATTTGGAAAACTGAGAGGAGACAGAGAGCTGGGGAGGGAGGGAGGGAGGGAGGGATGGAGGGGGAAGGAGAGGGAAAGAGAAAGAGAGAGGGAGAGAGGGGGAGGGAGGGAGAGAGAGAGGAAGAGAGAGAGAAAGAGAGGGAAAGAGAGGGAAGAGAACACAGTGTATACCACAGTATCCCAGTAGTGTAAAAGCAGTTAGTATGGTCGGGTAAGGTGTAGACCAGACATACAGATTTAAATACCTTCTTCCGGAATAATCTTCTTCAATCATTTATTTCTAAGACTGTTTTAGCTTTACTTATGGTACAGAAAAAAAAGAGCCACAGAAAACAACAGATTACGAGCCCAAGAGATGCCAGTGAAAAATACAGAAGCTTATGAACTCTACCAAGGCCACAACTGAGGTGCCACAAATTGATATGAACTTTGATGAAACAATGGACACCACTTTCCATTTTTGGGAACCAGCTGTGGATGTGAAGGAAGTAGAGTAGGATAACAGAGTTGGAAGGGACCTTGGAGGTCTTCTAGTCCAACTCCATGCTTAGGCAGGAAACCCAACACCACTTCATACAAATGGTTATCCAATCTCTTCTTAAAAACTTCCAGTGTTGGAACATTCACAACTTCTGGAGGCAAGTTGTTCCACTGATTAATTGTTCCACTGATTAATTAATTGTTCTGTTGGGAAATTTCTCCTTAGTTCTAAGTTGCTTCTCTCCTTGATTAGTTTCCAAGAGCCAAGGTGGCGCAGTGGTTAAATGCAGCACTGCAGGCTACTGCTAGATCAGCAGTTCAGCGGTTCAAATCTCACCGGCTCAGGGTTGACTCAGCCTTCCATCCTTCCGAGGTGGGTAAAATGAGGACCCAGATTGTTGGGGGCAATATGCTGACTCTCTGTAAACCGCTTAGAGAGGCCTGAAAGGCCTATGAAGCGGTATATAAGTCTACTGCTATTGCTATTGCTATATTGCTATTGCTATTCCACCCATTGCTTCTTGTTCCGCCCTCAGGTGCTTTGGAGAATAGTTTGACTCCCGCTTCTTTGTGGCAGACCCTGAGATATTGGAAGACTGCTATCATGTCTTCCCTAGTCCTTCTTTCTATTAAACTAGACCAGTGTTTCTCAACCTTGGCCAC
Source organism: Thamnophis elegans (assembly GCF_009769535.1). Classification (NCBI taxonomy): domain Eukaryota; kingdom Metazoa; phylum Chordata; class Lepidosauria; order Squamata; family Natricidae; genus Thamnophis; species Thamnophis elegans. The sequence goes on from NC_045553.1 coordinate 36,625,103, forward strand.
TTGAAGACGTCCGGACTTCAACTCAGCATTTGCTGGCTGGGGAATTCTGGGAGTTGAAGTCCGGACGTCTTCAAGTGGCCAAGGTTGAGAAACACTGAACTAGACATACCCAGTTCCTGCAACCGTTCTTCGTACGTTTTAGCCTCCAATCCCCTGTGATGGTCATCACCACCATTTCCATTCACATTCCTAGGTCAATTCTTGCTCCAGAGATCTACAGCCCTGAAGGAAAACCCTCCTCCATTTGGATCTCCTCTGTTTTTACAGAGGAAATCCAGATCCTTTTCTAACTGACCAGGCCAAGGCCTGCCTGAGGCCTCCCGCTCCATCTTCTCCTTCACTGTGGACAGTCAACCTCTAAGAATAAATGGTTGTCACTCCACCCTGGCTGTCAAGTAGCCATCTGCCCACACGCAGATACGGCCTAAAGGAACTTCATCTGCATGCCGTCCAGTCCTGATTAATTTCTTCCTCGGTGCAGGGGATGGAAATGCCAACCATAAATAACCAATTCTGACCTTCGGAGTGACCTGCCAATAATGGCAATCTTTGCTTCTCCCTTGCCGGATGCTGAGGGCTGCACAGCACCCAAGTCCCTCCTGGGCCTCTCCAAGTCCTAAGATAACCAGATGTTCCATCAAGCGAGACCTTCATTTGGGAGGTCATCATCTGTCTTACCTAGGTATGAGGAGTCTCCTTTTTTTAATTAACAGATACTGGCCAGGCCATCCTTTTTGGTGGCTATAATAGAGGGTCCTTTTGGGGAAGGCAGAGGTATGCTCATTTATATTAGTGTCAGCTTTCAGACAAAGAAATGGAAGCCGGGTATTCAGAACCTCATAATCCTCAGTGGGACTTACCCAACTTATGCAGAGTGGCTTCAGTTGAGCCTCAAAATCCCCACAAGTAAAAGATTAGGAAATAGGTGACAGGAAAGAGAAAGAGCTAAAAGCACAAGAAAGGGGTGGGAGAAGTGAAAGAAAAATAGGAAAGAAAAATGTGTAGAGGAGAGGCTGGTTTTGCAGCAATTGTTAAGTACAATTATGTATCTCTTTAAAACTATATCATAACATCCCTCCTTTCACAGTCTATCCAATCTAATCATCAAAACCATAAATCACAGGTTTATTTTCTTCTTCTTGTTTTACACAAAAAGTCCATATGAGGTTTCCAGGCAGCAATAAATCTAGATATCGGCTATACGATATTGTCAAACAAGTCAATGTGGAAACTAGGGTTTTTCCACTGAATCCACGAACAAACAAAAAAAATCACATTTGAAAAGAACACTAACTTAATCCTTCCCTCTTCAAATACAAATAGGCAAAATGGCCTCATTAGTGGAATCAGCTCTGCATAATGAAAGACGTTTTACTGCAAAGCTAAGCAGATAAGAGGCCCAATTGCTTCTCCTTCTTGCTATTAAGCGCTTCCTGCGAGATATTCCTAAAAGGGAGCTACACAAAGATGGATTCAATAACAGAACAGGCCAAACATTTCTGGCTCGCTCCCTTTCATGCTTCACTCAAAGGATTAAGAAGCTGCAAGACTTCAGGCTCAGGGTTTGTATGTGCGAATCACACTCGGCCCATAGCAGTGGTGGGTTTCAACATATTTTAGAACCTCTTCTGTAGGTGTGGCCTGCTTTGTGGGAATGGCTTGCCGGCCATGTGACTGAGTGGGAGTGGCTTGCCAACCATGTGACTGAGTGGGAGTGGCTTGGCAGTCATGTGACTGTGTGGGCATGGCCAACTTGTAAAATGTGGTGAAACTCACTTAACAACGCTCTTGCTTAGCAATCAAAATGTTAGCTCAGAAACTCTGGTATTTGAAGCATGCAAGTCTTAAAGCTGTCAAGTTACAAGACCTTTGCACCTCTAACCCTTTAGAAAAAAAAACCCAGGGTTGTTCAAACTTGACAGCTTTAAGACTTTAAGGTTTAGATAGGACTCTTAGAGGCGGGTGAGGCAATTGGTGAGCCAGCCAATTAGTGGGCGGTGGGCGGGCAAGCGTGGTGCGGATGGGCAGGGGGAGGGAGCTGGAACCGGTTCTAAATGGCACGGTAGATTTGTGGAACCTCTTCTATAGAAGAGGTTAGAACTGGCAGGAACCAAAAACTAAGATAAATTTAGTTTACTAGTAGTGTGTATAAAATGAAGCGACAATAGCTATAGTTAAATAATGATTAATAATGATAACAATACATATATATTAGTTTGATAATATGAAATTTTATATGAACAACACATGGAGATTATGAAAGGAGGTTTACAAGCTTTATCTAGAATATTTTATAAAGATGTATTGTGATTGGATGATTTTAGGATGATTTAATAGAATCTTATCATATAATCCTATTCTAGATTTTGAATAGTATGTATAAAAGGACGTAAAAACAATTATAGTCAAATTAAGGTTGAGATATAATAATTGTGATATACACGAATATAGGTGAATTTAAAATATGCGATTTGATATGAAAAGCAGGTGGTGACTATGGAAGAGATGCATGGAAATACTGTAACCAACTGACACACTTTCTACAATTTGTAATGGAAGATGGTTGTTTTTTTTACTTTTAATTTTATGTTTGTTTGTCCTTGTTCAAAAACAAATAAAATTGTTTTTTAAAAAAAGAAATGGCAGGAACCCACCGCTGGCCCATAGGTACATTCTTGCTAGCCACACATCTGCGGCAACCTCTGTCCCAATGTTTTGGTGCTCTCTGTGGGTTAAGGACAAAGGTGTGATACAACCATTTCTGCTGAACCTGTCTTCTTTTGTGGTGTGTGTGTGTGTGTGTGAAGTCCCTGTAATTTTCTTGGCAGGGTTTTGAAACCCCTGCTTCTTTCCTGGGGTGGAGACAGAGGAACTGGACCAGAGGTGGTATTCAGCACCACTTCTGGAGAACCGGTAGTGGAAATTTTGACTAGTTTGGAGAACTGGTAAATACCACCTCTGGCTGGCCCCACCCCCATCTATTCTCTGCCTCTCGAGTCCCAGCTGATCGGTGGGGAGGAATGGGGATTTTGCAGTAACCTTCCCCTGGAGTGGGGAGGGAATGGAGATTTTACAGTATCCTTCCCCTGCCACGAGCCACGCCCACCAAGCCATGCCATGCCCACCAACCCACACTCACAGAACTGATAGTAAAAAAAATTGAATCCCACCACTGAACTGGACCAAGTTGAAATCAGGACAAGAACTCACCGTCTCCCAGTTTCTAGTTGCCTCAACTACTACACCAAATTGGCTTTCTTGAACCTCTGTTACTATTGAGAAAATAAAGTCTAATCATTACAGTTAGTCGGTTATACGGGATGATCTGTTTGCTTTCCAGCTCTATAATTTTATATTAAGAGGTTGATAGTTAAAATCATCTAAAACTGTCCGATGTCCTTTCATACATTTTCTGAACATCACAGGGTCATTTTGTTCATCATAGTTAATCAATCTGTTTAGTACTTTTTAAAAATAGATTTATATTGTTTCCCAATTTCTTAAACTAGTTCAATTCCACCAGAAGTGTGTTTCCACCCCAGCAATTAAATCTATTACGTTTCATTATATTTGCTATTTTCATTTTCACTGATCTGCTTCCTTTTCTCTTTTCAGAGTCAGAAATCAGAAACTTCAGCTGCAGCCTTCATTATTCACTCCAATGAAGCTAAAACACTTCAATTCACTTGGTGGCTGCAGGCCAAATTTGGTTAACTTTTGGCAAGGTTCTGCTTCTTATATGTGCTGGAAACTTTGTCATTTAACCCACCTTTTGAATCATCCACCTATATTGTGACCAGATACTAGAGATTCCTGCAGAGAGGTTGCGTGTTGAATAACTACATCCCTCCAATCGTTCTGGCAGATAATTTGGGAATTTGCTGAGCTCCAGTGCAAGTTAATTTGGGCACAGTGAGAAAAAAAGAAAGAGGATTAGTACAAGCTGTTCCTCAGATCTGTGTTTGTATGCGGATGTGTGGTCTTTGCCAGTGTTTACTACATGGAGACATAAACAGGGACTTGGAATCTACTGAAAAGCCATTAAAACCAAGACACAAACTCTATTTCACTGGAAGCTGCAATTCCATTACTGACAAGGTCGGAAGGCATCTACAAAGATCCAGGCAAGGCAAAATAATCCAGGATATTTCAATTCAGTGATCACTATGTGATTAAAGCAACCCATCATACTTTAAAAACATCAGACACAGGCAGATAATCCTAGTCTGTCTGCCTGCCTGCCTGCCTGCCTATCTACCGTACCTACCTACCTACCTACCTACCTACCTATATCTATATCTATTTATTTATCTTTATTACTTTATAGATTACTCAAGGCAGTGAACATAGTCCTTCCTCCTCCTCTTTTCCTCTTTTCTTTTGTTTTCCAACAAAAATCCTATGAGGTTCGACGGCACGGGATAAAATACCATCAGTATGCGGACGATACACAGTTGTATCTGTCCGCCCCGTGCCAACTCAACGAAGCGATGGATGTGATGAGCCAGGGTCTTGAGGCTGTTAAAGACTGGATGGGGGTCAACAAACTTGTGCTTAATCCAGAAAAGACCGAGTGGCTGCTGTGTTTCCCTCCCGCGAATTGGCCAAGTGTTCCATCTCTCAGGCTGGGGGGGTCAAACTATACGCCCCTCAGACAGGGTTCGCAACTTGGGAGTCCTCCTGGACCCACAGCTGACCTTCGAACATCATTTGTCAGCTGTGACCAGGGGGGGCATTTGCCCAGGTTCGCCTGGTGCACCAGTTGCGTCCCTACCTGAACAGGGAGGCCCTCACAACAGTCACTTGTGCCCTTGTGACCTCTAGGGTAGAATACTGCAATGTGCTCTACATGGGGCTGCCCTTGAAGAGCATTCGGCGACTTCAGCTGGTCCAGAATGCGGCCGCGCGAGCGATCGTGGGTGCACCCCGTTTCACCCACGTAACACCTATCCTCCGCGAGCTGCACTGGCTGCCTGTTGATCTCCGGGTGCGATTCAAGGTGCTACTTATCACCTACAAAGCCCTTCATGGTACTGGACCTGGGTACTTGAGAGACCGCCTACTGCCAATTACCTCCACCAGACCGATACGATTGCATAGATTAGGCCTCCTCCGAATTCCATCATCCAGCCAGTGTAGACTGGCAACTACTCGAAGGAGAGCCTTCTCAGTGGCTGCTCCGACCCTCTGGAACGAACTCCCCGTGGAGATTCAGACCCTCACCACCCTCCAGTCCTTCTGCGCCGCCTTAAAGATCTGGCTGTCCCGGCTGGCCTGGGGTTAAGATTCTAACCCCACTCGAATTGTGTGACTGTTGTGTTTTTTTTTAATATGTTGTATTGCTTTTATGTTGGAAATTGTTTGTCCTTCCCCCCCCCCTTTTTTTGAACTGTGAGCCGCCCTGAGTCCCCCCAGGGAAAAGGGCGGCATACAAATAAAGGGAAAATGAAAAAAAATGAAATGAAAATGAGGTGGGTTGGACTAAGAAAGTGTGACTGGCCCAGGGTCATCCATTCAGCTTTCATGTTAAGGTGGGACTAGAACTCACAGTCTCCTGTTTTCTAGCCTGGTGCCTTAATTGCTACATCAAGGCAGTTTTTATTGCTCATTGTTCAATGGCCCTTTTATCCATATTCCATTTCCTGAAAAGCAGAGTGGGAATATGGAGCTAAGGTTTTGCATTCCAAAGGTTTAATTGAACATCTATTGATCAGTAATGGATTCTTGAACTAGCTGGGTATGGACTGGTTAACACTGGAGGCTTTCATCCTGATATTAATAATAATACTTAAAAACTCAATGTACAATGCCTCAATCTACTTATTTCAAGGTCACTGATTCTTAACAAGTTTGGGTTGTTTTTAGTCAAATGCTATAGAGACACACTCATTTGGAAGACAAAAAATAAATATGCTATATCCAATACCTACCTAACCCAATATTTGCTCCCTACACACCCCTAACTGGGTGTGAATCTAAAAGTACAGAAAATAAAGAATGAAGTTGAAATGTTAATGGATTTATGTAATGTAATGTAAATCTGATTACAAATTGGACTCCAATGTTACAACAATGTTACCACAAATATTGTTGTAAGAGAATGTGGATTCAGGATGTTAAAAGAATTGTTGTCAGCTCTTCCCACATAAAATGACACTGGGGAAGATATTCTTATTAAGCAAATGGCATGGATATTTCCTATAGTTATTAATCTAAACTGTTCTCTCTATCCATCTCTAACTACTAAGCTATGGAAGCTACATCTTATTTCACATGACAGTTTATATTCCCTACAGGGATTCATCAAGCTTTTTACACTAATAGCAGTGAGATTGTGTATTGCTGCATATCCCCTGCTATGCCTTCAGTCCTGTCTAAGGAGGGAAAACTGTCACATTAGGGAAATGAAGCCAAACCGAAGTAGATGTTAAGTGATACAACAGCACCCTCTAGTGACCTGAATTAAAAATGTACGTGTCTACATTCATAGAAAGCATGCATTGCATATCCGTGATGGCACAGGTGGCACGCAGAGCCCTCTTTCCGCACACATGAACCATCACCCCAGCTCAGTTCCACTGCATACATTGCCTTACGGGTGCACGCATGCTTTCAGCACACAATGGCAAAAAGGTTAGCCATCACTGGCATATACCATAGGTCGATACCTTCAGAACCCAGTATAAAATACATTAAAATTAATTAAAAAGTATTTGCAATTACACAAATATAAATAAAAAATTCAAGTCTGGATCCCTACTGTTAGGAATATAATCTAACGGTTGGGTTGGCAATATATAAATCATGTAGCAATGCTGTACCTGTTTCTTTAAATCATACTGTAAAATGTGATTGGTTGCTGTTTTCCTCAATTGGCCATAAGAGGGAGCCAGAACGACTGTTAGCTCTCTGATTGTTAGAAGCTATGCAGATCTGATCTGAGTGTTTTGGAAGCTGGCTGTTAGAAAGTGCCGTGAGCTATTGTAAGTTTTGCAACTGCTAGCAAACTTTGTGTACCAGACTGTTTATATGATACTGGACTATGTTATTTGGATTATTCCTTAACTGAAAGACATTGATGACTGACTGTCTTATCCGTGAATGACTTGGACTGTTTGATGGACTCTGATACCTCTATTTCCACGAAAGTAAAAGCCTACTTAAACTGCAGTGTCTCTGTATGCTGGTTTGTGTGCTCTCCAGCAACACTCTCACAACGCTTCTCTGAACGTACTCACTCTCCCAACAGGAAGCTTACCTAACACCTACATTTTAAACACAGGTAAACCTCTTGTAGTTGGAGTGTGGAAGGATCTGTGTGCTAAAATTCTCTGCTCCAAACTAGCATTGTAATTTTCAAGAATAATTTAAGCAATGCTTCCCCTCTAAGCCTTCCCCTGTGTGACAAGAAACACTTTTGAGGAGGGAATTAAATTATGAGAAAAATATATAGTTGGATGAGATTAAATAATTTCCTCAGTGTCATATTCTTGATTCAGATTGGCCCCTCTCTACAGCCAACTTCACTTTTTGGTGGAAGAAATAAGCTCAGGACATCTGATTACAAATCTGCTTTTCACTTTAATTGTTAGTAAGATTGACAGTTCATTGGGTAGCCTAATGAACTGTTGAAAATTTCTGGTATTGTTCTCAATATTTTAGAAAGGAAAGAAATTCAGATGAGGAGGAAAAATCAGTGAAATTCACAGGAGACTCCTGCTTTTTCAGTGTGTTCATCATTTAAGTAAGTGATGGTTCAAGCCAGAAGAAACATAAGACGGATAGAAGCAAATCGTAGATGGGCCGATTCAGGACCCTGGAGAGCTGCCACAGGGACCAACAATGGGTCTGATTTCAGCTTCAGGACCATGGAGAGCAATCTTGCAGCTGAGACCCATGCAATTTGCCATGAGATCTTACACTATTTTATTCCAGCAAAAATACATTTTTCACCCATTATTTTTATTTTGATTACACGCCACATAAGCCTGCTCCCAACTGTTCCCATATAAATCTAACAATTAAGACTCTTGTTGTCATGTAATATTAATTGTGCCTGCTTGGGGTGTGGTAGATGGCTGGGGGGGGCAAGCAACACTTTAAACAGTTTAACCTTTCTTTATCAGTCAGCAGGAATGGCTCAAAGCAGGCAAAGCATTGACATTATCTGTAATGGCTCTGGGTGGCCACAGGGTGTCAATATGATTTTGACTATGTGCTGGGAGAAATAGAAGGCTGTGCACCAGGCTGCAAATCTCCAGATGGATTCTGGGTGTGTTTTTGTGCATGAACACAACAGAAAGTCATGCTTCAGTGACAGCAGTGACACATTTGAAAAACCAAAGAAAAGAAGCTGTAAGTAGTCTCCAAGAGCCAAAAATCTGACTGGATAAGAAATGCATAAATCGAGAGAGAGAGGGGGGGGGGGAGGGAGGGAGGGAGGGAGAGAGAGAGAATGCAACCAAATGCAAAAGGTCTATGGCTACCAATGGCATTGATGATTGATGCAAATATATGCTTATGTAGCAATTATCAACCAGTGATGTAGAATCTGATGTCAGATTTTTAGCCATGTTGTCTTTCTTCCTTATTCTTTCTCCTAAAATTATTTTTCCCATCCACAATTATTAGTGTTGTGGGTCCACCAGGTAATTTAATTCCCAATGACTTACTTGGTGAAATTTCATAGATTCCCTCACTCCCAAGGCTTTATTGTGGTTCCTGGGCCTCATAATTTCCATGGAGATCTCCTTCTTATGGACACTGGAAATAAGGGAAGACTTTCTACGTCAGAAGGTCACCAGCATCATGGAAAACAAGCACTTTTGACTCAAAAACTGGCCAAATAATGTCTTCTCAACTGTTGGTAATCTGTTGAAGAACTTTGGCATTGTGATCCTAATATCCAGCAAGCACCACCCCCCTCTCCAAAAAGGACTTTATGGGCCATGAACTGGCTATCTATGATTTAGGGAACTTTTGCCAGTTGTTGTCAATAAATGACCCACTGGCTTGAATGTGGCCAAACACCAGATTTGCCTTATTAAATTGTTGAAGTGCAAAAATAAAGCGGAGGAGAGGAGGGGTATCCAGTGATGTAGCTATTTAAGAACCTCAGCCTCTCTCCCAATTACAGGAAAATGGTCTGATCCTGGGACACAGAAAAAACACCTTTGCAATTATGATGCCCTTACACACCCAAACCCTTAGAAGCCAGAAGCCACCCGATTCAACACAAATGACTTATAGAATGAAGCAGGGGCCCCTTCCTTGGACTCACAAGGAAATGGCCTTCCCAAGATTTCCCAAGATTAGGGAACTGCCAACGGAAGAAAGTCATATATCTCTTCCTATGGGTTATTGACTCATCCCACCTCTTGCTGCGTTCTCACCATAGCGGCTCCCCCTCCCCGCTGGCGAAGAGCGACATCTCAGCTCCACTCAGTCGCCTGGAGACAAAGCTACTAATTAATCAAGTACTTGGTGTGCGCAGCATGGAGCAGCACATGGGGAGGTGGTGGCTTGGAGGGGTGCACAAGATTTCCACCATGGGGGAAAGCTTCTAAATGCAGCAGCTGTCGCTGAAAGATGGAGTGAACTTTACTTCCCCCCCCATCTCCCTCCGTGATCTGCCACTGTAAAGAGTCTCCAGAAAGAGAGAATTCATTCCTCTCTTTCAGTTCCAAATAGCAGCCATGGTTTCAGTCGGGATTCTCTCTCTCTCCCTCTCTCCCCCTCCCTCCCTCCCTCTCTATCTCTCTATCTCCCTATCTCCCTATCTAGCTATCTAGCTATCTAGCTATCTAGCTATCTAGCTATCTTCTATCTCAGAAAGCATCATCTCCCTTCCAGAGCAACTCTGGGAAATGTATAAATAAAATATTTTTTTTAAAAAAATGTACAGTATATGAAATTTAAAAAGAGCCCAAGATGGTTAAAGTCAGTGGTGAAATCTAACTCCCCACCCCCACCATTCTGTGGGCGTGGCTTGGTGTGTGTGGGGGGGTAATGTGACTGGGTGGGCGTGGCCAACATTTTTTTTCACTTTCAGCTATTTTTTTAGCTTTTTTAAGCATTTTTTTCCCCTGCGCGAACCGGCAGGGAAAAAAATGCTTTAAAAAGCTTTTTAAAATAGCTTCCGACAATCACACGGCTCAGCTCTGAGCTGCGCGATCATCAGAAGCTTTTTAAAAAGTTTTTTAAAGCATTTTTTCCCCTGCCAATTCGCCTGAACCAGCAGGGAAAAAATGCTTTAAAAAGTAGGAAAAGAGCTTCTAACGATTGCGTGGCTCATAGCTGGGCTGGGCAACTGTCAGAAGCTATTCTTTTACTACCAGTTTGCAAATCCAAGGACAATTGTCCCTACCAGTTCATCCGAACAGGGCCAAACCGGGAGGATATCACCCCTGGTTAAAGTTAATTAAAAGACAGGGAGAGGACCTTCAAAGTACTAACAAGCCCCATGGCTCTGCAAGAGCCGAGGTGGCACAGTGGTTAGAGTGCAGTACTGCAGCAACTTCAGCTGACTGCTAAGCTGCAGTTCAGCGGTTCAAATCTCACCGGCTCAGGCTTGACTCAGCCTTCCATCCTTCCGAGGTGGGTAAAATGAGGACCCGGATTGTTGGGGGCAAGAGGTTGACTCTGTAAACCTCTTAGAGAGGGCTGAAGGCCCTATGAAGCGGTATATAAGTCTAACTGCTATTGCTATTGCTAAGCTCCAAGCAAGACTCCGGAGCCATGTTTTTAAACTTTATTGAAAGACTAGGAAAATAGAGCCACCTCACCTCTCATTTCCAAAGGGAGGGATCAATGAAGCTGCCTCTTAGCTTCCCAAACATTTCAACTACCAAAATAATATCTCAAACCTCCTCTGTTGGTCAGTGTTCTCCCCGCTTGCCCCCCTCTCTCTCTCTCACACACACACATGCACTCAATATTCAAGAATATAGGAAACTTCCTTATGCTAAATCATATTATTGCTCACCTAGCTCAATACTGTCAATTCTGACTGATAACAGCTGTTTAAGATCTCAGCGGGCATTTAGCTAAAATTTTATTGGTTTTGTTTTTTTTAACCGTTACATTTTCACTGAATTTGCTGGAAAAGAGTATTTTTGGTGCAATTCTGATGACTTGGGCATGCAGTTCTTCATTTTCCTGGGTAGCAAGGAGTCCTGAGAATTGGGTTGCCCTATTTTCTACCCTATAGTCCTCCTTCCGGCAGTCTGTGGGCTCCCTGACTTCCCACTCTTTGCTTAAATCCTGGAGGAAGACATCCAGAGTAAATGCCTTCAGTATGTATCTTTCCTATCACATTATGGGAGCAGGTAAGGAAGCTGCAGAATGATGGGAAAATATGCAACAGAAAAGCAGAACCCCCCTATCATCTAGCAACAATAAAGAGGAGGTTTTAAAAATCTGAGGCTTTCTTCCTGGGATGGGCGGGGGGGGGAGAAGACCCTGATCACTGCTGCTTTCTCTTCTTGTGGTCTTTCATCTTTTCAAGGGAGTTGGACTTCAAATAGATGTTTTCCAAGAGAAGAATATCCAGTGGACTGTCTTCTGTAGCACACGTGGCTCCTGTAGAGACTAATACACATGTCTTTGAAATTTGAATAGATAAGCCCACTGCAATGATGTAGGCCTTGACAGATGCTTCCCAAATGTTGACCTGCTTTCAACATCTCCCCAGTCAGGGGTGTCTGGAAGTAGGCCAAAGTCCGTTGGCCTGTTTTTGACATCAGTAAAGTAGACCTCTAAGAGCGTTGTCTGCTTACTATTTGAAAATAAGCAGACTAAGCTCATTCTGAAACACTTGATCTTCTTTCCTTGACAGTTTTGGACCAGATCACTTCCCAAACACATTTGAATTAGCTATATTGTGCGGGGGGGGGAGGGTTTGCTGGAAGCTGATGTGGCAATCTGAGGCAACTGAAAGCCCTCAGCATGATCCTTATGGATTGGCCGGTTCCTGCTGATGGCTCTCCACTGAGAAAGAGGTTGTTGCCAAGGTAATGAAGAAAAAGGCCTCCCCATGTGATAGCAAGGGTTGGGAGAGGTGGGGGGGGGGGAAGACCACCGCCACCCCAGCTAAAAGCTCTCAGCTAAAGCATCTCGTGTAAAATCCATCCGTAATTAGGCACACTTTGGAGCCATTCTGGCATTCCATCAGTGATTCTTTAAGAAGAAAGATTAAAACTTCACCATGTAGGGAGGTTCTTTAATGTTTCTTCTACCCCACTCCCAAATGGGCATTTTCCACGGCAGAGACAGCATTAAGTTGAAAGAAAAATTGGGTACTGAGGTCTTCATATGGGGAAGGCACCAGACTGGAGAAAGTAAAGGTTAGAGCAATTCTTCCTAATCTGATCTCATTCTGGACTACAATTCTAAAATCATCCTTAGCCCATAGAGGTATAGGATCATACAAGCTATAGCAGTTAGACTTATATACCGCTTCATAGGGCTTTCAGCCCCCTCTAAGCGGTTTACAGAGTCAGCATATCGCCCCCACAGTCTGCGTCCTCATTTCACCTATCTCGGAAGGATGGAAGGCTGAGTTAACCTTGAGCCGGTGAGATTAGAACCGCTGAACTGTCAGCTGTAGTGGCCTTCAGTACTGCACCCTAACCACTGCGCCACCTCAGCTCTCAAGCTGCCCACTTGGATAAATCTACCCTAAAGCAAGAGGTTAGCAAACTCAACTGTATTTTTTTTTAAATCATGGAAGTTTGATTTTCATATTGATAAGTGATCTTCCCATGGCAGTTCAAAGCAAGGACAACACAAGTTGGATTTTTACTACTCAGTTTGCATTTTAGTGTGTTAATCCCAAACTCTTTCCCTGCTGACTAAAGATGAATGAATTTTCGTTTGGCTTACGATAAATGGGGGGGTCAACATTGGGAGAACAGATGGGGAACCCCTGTTGGGATGGAGAGATGGAGATTTTCCACGCATGTTTGGAAGAGTAACATCCCAAAGGGTCTTTGAGGCATCCTGGCCATTAGAGTTTTGAGCTAGGCCTAGAACCAAACTGTGCAAAACTTTTGAGAAGCAACTCGCATTTTTACACACACGCCCGCAAAAACCCTTAATACCGTTCATCTTCCCCCAAGGACAGCCTTTGTCACCAACCACACCACTCCCCGCCAATGCTTATTTTGGCTGTCAAGTCGCCCTGATAAATAGCTTATGTTAATGGGGTGAATTCAGAGCAGAGGGAAAGTGCCAGTGCTAATAAAGGCATCTCCCTCTGCGAGCAGCAGGCTCGCTGCTTATGCAGCACACGCTCCATGCATAAAGATTTCCCTGGTCTTTGGAGCCGCCTCTGATGCTCCATGCTAAGCATAGAAGCAGCTCATTATGAGGCAGTCGGTTTCAGCCAAGGCTGCTCATTTCCCTTTCCAAATGCACCTTTTATTGACTGGCGTGAACTTTCTGCTTCGGTAGGGTTTCCATTGCACCTCAAAGGCCTATCACAGCTGCTGCAGTTCACAAAGGAAGGGTTTTTTGAAGGGCTGGTTTTGCAAAAGGCTTTGGAGGCACCACTTGGATAGAAGATGGAACTCACCACCTTCGCATTCAGCTCTACGGGCATCTTATAAAAGATGGGTAAATTCTACCATATTTGGTGGTCTTGTACTGAGGCCACGAAATACTGGAGAAGGATTCAAAAATGGCTAAAAGAGGTTACCGGGACAAGCATGGAATGGAAACCCGATGTTGTAATATAGTTCCTTGTGTAGGCGTAGCGGTCACCCATGGCCCAGTGGATAACAGGGCATGCAGAGCCACGCTGAACCACACAGGAGAAAACAAACTCCTAAAACTCCATAACATCCTGATAGTTCATAACATAACATCCTGAGATGTGCCCTACCATTGACGTCCAGGATTTGACCATATATAGACAGAACTTCCCTGAGCAGTAGATTAGAAATTGTACTTTTACAGGCTGTTTTTAAGCACATGCTATTGCTCCTCCTGCCTTTGTCCTATCTCAATAAAAGGGGCTCTCAGACCCCCAATCTGGGTCGCTCCATCCCGAGAAAGATTGTGTCCTGTCTTTTCTCCACATTGGCCTCATGGACGAACCACGGGAACGTTACAACCCGAGAACTTTTTACTAAGCATAAAACCAGAAAACATGAGTAAATCTATATGGCATTTGAGCCTACATATAATTGTGGCCGCAAGAATAACCTATGCACCATTTTGGAAATCTACTACCATACTGTCGGAAGATGCCATCATTAAAAAGATCTATGAATGTGCAGAAATGGACAGAATGACGGGTTTGCTGAGGGACAAAGGAGAAACGGAACATTATCCTAGCTGGAACCTATGGTGTATGTGGGCGACAAGGGACTTAAAACGGGGAAAGTTAAATAGCAGTTGTTAACAATGGGAACTTAGAGACTAAACAATGAGGAAGGGGGGAAAAAGTTGGGCTGTGAATGACTGTCACCGCAGGGGGGAGGGGGGGTTGTATGTTTAAAATTATATTTGAATTTGTATGTTTTACTCTTTTAAAAAAATGTATAACCAATAAAGATTACTTTTTTTAAAAAGATGGGTGAATTCTCTTTTTTTTTAAAAAAGCAAAAGTCTGACTCCTGGGCAGTCAGCTTCCTCCTCTTAACCTTTCTAAAGGATTCTTCTCAGAATCAAAATCTTCTTTCTGTTCTCCTCCAAGATTTAACAGAAAAGTGAAAATGAGGTTGCATTGTCTCAATAAGATTACCGTACAACAAAAGGCACAATTTCCCTGCACAACTTTTACCACCTAACAATTATAGGAATGCAAGAACTGTCCACCTTTGACAATTTCACCATTATTCTCTTTTTTTTAAAAAAAAAAATGTGAAAGCAAACTAAATATAAAATACTAGGGAAACAATGCACGGGAATATTTTTCTGCAAGCACAAAAGGCCAATGAAAAACTGGCATGACTGTGTGTAATAAAGCCATTTCTTCAGAGGCTGCTAAAAGGATTTCCAAATGGACATTCTCCTGCAAGCAACTGATTCACCCACTAAGGGACTGGAAGAAAAATTCCATGAATTTTCCCTCTCCCGTTAGTGATGAAGCTGGTTTTCTCAAGAGGTGGGGGGGGGGGGGGCTAGTTCCTGAGTTAGGAAGCCATGAGCCATTGGACAGTTCAGCCACAAGAGGGAGAAAGAGACTTAGATTTGGGGGAATGAACTTTTCTGAGAAGGTTGGTTGCCTTCTTGTTGACTAGTTGCAAAGCAGAAACAGCAAATAAAGGGGCAGGGTGAGCAGCAGGCTTTAAAGTGAGCTCAAGTGGTTGAGTTTATAGAGCAGTGTTTCTCAACCTTGTCAACTTGAAGATGTCTGGACTTCAACTCCCAGAATTCCCCAGCCAGCATTCGCTGGCTGGGGAATTCTAGGAGTTGAAGTCCAGACATCTTCAAGTTGACAAGGTTGAGAAACACTGTTATAGAGCTACCACCTAATACTTAGGGATTTTCATGGGCATAAATATATTGACTATTCAGCCCCCATTAATCTGAAGGAACCAGGAAATTAATAAGGCCCAAATGGTTGCCAATTAGAAAAGTGACTAACTGAAAATCTGAGACAAGATACATTTCAGGTTGAAAGGGCCATTGTCCCAGATTCACCAGCTGCCCAAGGGGTAAGTCCTTCATTGCTTTCTGGATAAAGCATGGCCGGATCATCTCTATAAGGACACACTGGAGTCAAACACCATTTAATGAGCCTAATTAGCATAAAGGAGGGGAGGAACAGGGAGAGAATCAATCCGAAGGGCTCAACGTTGCTCTGAATTGTCCCAACAGGCCTGCCTGGCTTAAAAGATGTGCTATTCTCTGCATTCACCCTCATTTGCATTAATAACAAAAAGCAATTAATAATGCTAATGAAAAGGGGTCTCCTGTTTATGACAAGGAGCCTGAGCAAGGCCAGGGGGTAAGGCCTCTCCTGCAGTCCCACGGAGAGGAAACAATCTGATCCATCTCCATGATTTATTTCATTCTTAATTTACCACTGACTCCATCATTCCACGGGTTTTTTTTCTTGCATTCTTTTTTTCTTTCTTAAGGGTGTACAGAGTCTACAAAACCTCTAAACCAGGTATGCTGGATGGGGAATCCTGGGAGTTGAAATCTACATATCTTAAAGTTGGCCAAGGTTGTGAAACACTGCTCTAAGCAATAGTACTGTAGTGAATAAATTGCCCATCCTTGTCCCCACTGCTATTTTTTTCAGATGCAGCCTGCTAATCCCTGAGAATAGGCAGTTATTAATCCACCTGCAAATATGCATGGTGATGAAAATGCTATACCTGTTGAATTTATGCATATCACATTTTAACAGATGGCACCATCTGGTAATTGTCACTCCTGGTTAGTATTTGGGCTGCAGCAAGCTAGATTGGAAGTTATTGACTAACCACATCTGTGCTGTAGCTGAAGAAGAAGAAAGTATTGCTATTTCTACAATCACCAAGAGCCAATTTGAATTTTAGGCTTTGTTTTTAACTACCTGTTTAGCTCTTTCCGAATCACCTTCGCTTTAGTCCAAAGTGTATCCCATAAAGGCCAGCAAATAAAATGTTAAAGTTGCTCGCCTTCTTTTAACCATCAGAGTTTCCTCCAACTACAAGATGAGTCTCATATAAAGTTAATAAATAAATATATCACACCCTAAGAGACCATGACTCAGAATTGGACAAGCCAATATGCTTTGATAGAGCAAGAGAGAGTTAATAGATTAGAAGGAATGTTAGAGGTCATCTCAGACCACTTTGCTATCCTGGCCAGCTGCAGATACTCTGGAGGTCACATCTGGAGCAATACTTAGCTCTGAGTTCTTGGCCAGCACATCTAGGAGTAGCAGGTTGTGGAAGACTAATCTACTCCAGCTTTCTACCAATTCAGGTTATCTCCAAATTATTGCTACTATTAATATGAAGAAGGAAAGAGTCCATGGCTAATAGCTGGTATTCGGGTAACATTTAGTCTACATAACTTCTCAACTGGCTGCCTATTGGTCTTCGGATACGCTTCAAGGCGCTAGTCATCACTTATAAAGCCCTTCATGGTATTGGACCTGGGTACTTGAGAGACCGCCTGTTGCCAATTACCTCCAATAGACCGATTAGATCCCACAGATTAGGCCTCCTCCGAATTCCATCCGCCGGCCAATGCCGACTGGCGACTACCAGGAGGAGAGCCTTCTCTGTGGCTGCTCCAACCCTCTGGAATGAGCTCCCCGTGGAGATTCGAACCCTCACCACCCTCCAGGCCTTCCACAAAGCCCTTAAAACCTGGCTGTTCCGACAGGCCTGGGGCTAAAGAGCTGTTGCCCCCGTCTCGAATGGTATGACTGTTGTGTGTTTTTAAATTATGTATTGTTATGTCTCGTCTTTTTATTTTCTGTCTGTACCCCCTTCCCTGATTTGAATTGTGAGCCGCCCTGAGTCCCCTTTGGGGAAAAGGGCGGCATATAAATGAAATCAAATCAAATCAAACTTATAGCCATATAAAAAACAGCATGTTGTTGTTGTTGTTTCTGTGCTTGCATTGGTTATATTGAATAGAAGGTGAACAGATTGGCTTTGAGATATTTTCTTTGGTGTTTGGCAACTTCTCACCATCTTACATCAAAGTTGTGACCTGTGTCCTTCTATGTTTTGTCATCACGTTGCCAAGATGCTGCTCGGCCCAGAATATAAAAATTCTGATGGAGCTGTGATCAAAACAAGCAAGCTCATAGCCAGGAAGCTGCAAGAATTCAGCTGGAAAAGTATTGCAAACAATGTGTGATAAAAGGACAAATAGCTGTGAGAATGCTGACCCCCCCCACTCCCACCCTCCCATCATGTAAGAAAAACCAATTAACATGGCAAGAAGAGGCTTACCTTTAGCCCGACAGCTTTAACTTTCTTTGCATGCAAATTTTTATTAAAATGATTTTTTCACCAATGCATGAGTCCAATGGGGGGATTATCTGGTTCAGCTGCTGTTTGATGGCAAACTGATCAGCTCTACTGTTTAGTCCAGCTATATTAGCCTGGGATGACATCATCATCTTCACCATCCTTCAAATATGGGATCCTTTGTGCTCTTTGAACTTGGTGGTTTTCTTGCAGATGTTTCCAAACTGGGTAATTTTATCAGTGCTAGTTATCTAGCATTTATGATGTTACCTAGTTGGGTGATGAAACGTCTGCAAGAAAACCACCAAGCTCAGATGTGAAGTAACATCCTCTGCTACCAAATGTGATGTACCCGTGGTTCGTCCATGAGGCCAATGTGGAGAAAAGACACGGACACGAGTCTTCTCGGGATGGAGCGACCAAGATTGGGGTCTGGAAGCCCCTTTTATTGAGATAGAAAAAAGGCAGGAGGAGCAATAGCATGTGATTAAAGACAGCCTGTAAAAGTACAATTGCTAATCTACTGCTCCGGGAAGTTCTGTCTATATATGGTCATATCCTGGTCAGGATGTTTTGTTATGAACTATCAGGATGTTATGTTCTGCACTATCAGGATATTAGGATGTTATGGAGTTTGTTTCCTGTGGTTCAGCGTGGCTGCGCATGCCCTGTTATGCACTGGGCCATGGGTGACCGCCACACCTACACAAGGCAAAGGCAAAGGGTGGGCAAATGGGGAATAGAAAGTTACAAGCTGCATGGCATTGGGAGGGGAAAGGGCATGTGTGGGAGTAGCTGGCTCACATAGTTCATGTTACATGAGGCTGCATAGTGAGTCCTGGCCGTTTAGGCCGGAAAGATGTTTCTGGTGCGATGTTTTTGCATCCCTGTGTATGTGTGTTTCAGACAGCAGAAACTGCCCTGCACACACACACACCCGGAATGGATTCCAACACTCAAAGAGCATCGAGGACCCCACAGTTCCATCATGAGCTACAGATATTCTCTTCTATCACTATCCTTCAAATACAAAGCAGATGTTAGTTCCTAAGCCTATTCTTGCATCCAGAGATTCAGAAAGGCCCCTTTGGGGGTGGGGGGGAATCTACAAACTCACAAACTAAGAGCAATGCATTTCTGAGATTCACAGATCAATCTTGGGAAAGCAAAGAGGTGACAAACTACACAGCATTTTGAGGCTTTTTTTTTTTTGCAAATCACTTACCTGAATGTAAAAGATGGATATTACCCCAATAGTAAGAATCTGCTTTGTTTGTAGGAACAATAGGATATTTGTGTACGGTTCATAAAATTGCCTCATTGCAACAGCTACCTTTGATGATCAGGAGCCATTTCTTTTAGAATATAGAATCATAGGGCTGGACAGGACATTAGAGGCCTTCTAGTCTGACCCCCTGCTCAATGCAAGAGACCTTACCATCCAGGTCAAAGGATGTCCAGTCTATTTTTGAAAATCTCCAGCAATGGAGTACTCATAGAACAGGGAAGGCATCTCGGAGGCTTCTGTAGATTTGAATTTAATATGACGGAATCCAAGCAGTGTGGCCAATGACCAAATAGTGACAGTTCTTTAAAATTTGGAAGTCATTTGGTTGCCTACAACAAAATTTGTCACCCTTGGCAGCTTGAAGAAGTGTAGTCTTCAACTCCCAGAACTGGAAATTCTGAGAGTTGAAGTCTAGACATCTTCAAGCTGCCAGAATTGAGACCCACTGGCCTAAAATATCTCAGCATGGCTTCCATGCTATATTATCTCTTAGATGTGGGACATAACCTTCATTCCTCATTCTTTTATAGAAGCCACCAAGTGATGTGCCTTATCATATCTCTGATCCACACAGACCTCTTTTTGATGTAACCCAAACGTGGGTAAAGTCCATTGCAAAGAAATGTATGTATGTATGTATGTATGTATGTATGTATGTATGTATGTATGTATGTATATATAATGAAATTATATATATGATTAAAGTTGGCTTGCTTATTGGTTGGCTCAAACTTTCTACTAACTCCTGGTTCAGTATTAAAGGAAGGGAAGCAGAGGTGGGTTCCTACTAGTTTGCACCTATTCGGTAGAACCGGTTCGTCAAATCTACCGAACCGGTTAGAAGAGGTTCCACTAGTGGACCCGGAAAGCAGGCCACACCTACAGAAGAGGCTCCAAAAAATTTTGAAACCCACCACTAACACACACACACACACACAAACAAACACACACAGACTCACACAGAGAGAGAAAGAGAAAGAGAAAGAAAGGAAGAAAGAAAGAAAAAAAGGAAAAAGAAAGAAAAAGAGAGAGAGTTGAAAGAAAAAAAGAAAAAAGGGACAGAGAGACAAAAGGAAGAAGAAAGAGACAGAGACAGAGAGAGAGAGAGAAAGAAAACACATGGCCGGCAAGCTACTCCCACCAAGTCACATGGTCAACAAGCCACTCCCACAAAGGAGGCCACACCCACAGAGTAGGTTCGAAAAATTTTTGAAACCCACCACTGAAGGGAAGCATTTGCCATGGGTGCCACACATGAGCTGGAGGAGAAGGGGGGGCATTTAAAATAATTAGGCATAGTAGATCAAAACATGGCGGAAAACGAAATCTCTCAAAACATAATCCCAAAAGTTAGTTCAGCATTTGGAAGTTTTCCACCCATTTGAAGTTCCCAGTACTGATATTATCCTAGCACAGAACAAGGCGAGGAAGGCGGTCAAAAAAGTCAAGACACTCATATCAACATCAAGTTGTTGAGACCATGATTCCCTTTTTGGAGCCCCTTGGAACAGAATAAAGGAAATGGACTCAAATAAGCCTCCTTCCTAGGGCTGTCTTAACGCATGGGACTGATGGGCATTTTCCCACGGGCCCCACAAGCATAGAGACCCCATACTAATCTGTGTGTGTTAACCTTTCAATGCACCTTGTATCAGATAAATACAGCAACATATTTACTATATTTTTACTGTATTTTTAAATTAATACTAACATGCAAATATATGTTTCATTTTATTGACCATTTACATTTTTATTCCTGTGAGTGGTTGTCGTAGGGGCCCAAAATGGTATTAAGGGTGGCCCTGATTCTTCCCCAGTATCTAAGAATGAAAGAGCTAGTTTGGTGTAGCAGTGAAGACATCAGACGAAAGAGTGGGAGATTGTGAGTTCCAGTTCTGCCTTAGGCACTAAAAGCCTGCTAGATGACTTGGGCCAGCACCTTTCTTTCAGCCCTAGGAAGGAGGCAATGGCAAACCTCTTCTAAAAACTCTCGCCAAGAAAAGCGCAATATTTGTCGATGCAGCCTTCGGAAATGGGGCAGGACTGGAGAAAATAAACCAATTTCATTGTATTTATTTTGTACAATGGCAATAAAGGCTATGCTATTTTTTTTAAATCTGATAAAGAACGAATAGATGGGGAAAAAAGAATCCGGAACTTGTTCATTACCAGCTTTAGCCAAGAGAGGGCGCAAAACGGCCAATTTACAATTCCTACCTAGGATCGTTCACCAAATAGGAGGTGCCCCCCCCCCCCCACGCCTTTCAGAAGGAACTCAACGCGCTTCTTGTACAGGTAAGTGACAAACTCCGCGCGGAAGAAGCGGAGCTCCGCGTCTTATTAGCTGCATCGCTGGAGAACCGCGTTCCCTAAGAGTTGCGCTGCCTTTAAAGCCTGCGCTTCGTCTGAAAAGGCCCCAGCACGGAAACGCGCGCAGGGCCTGATCCAGGCGGGCGCTCAAGGGGGCGAGCTCGGTTAACTGCAGCTCCCTGCGGAGGCGCTACGGGGGGGATTAACCCGCGTGTCCTTTTCATGCAGTGCGCTGAGAAGGCTGGACTGCAACGGGAGGGAGGAGGAGGAGGGAGAGCCGGCGAGATCTTCCTGGGACATAAGAGCAGTCCTAATCTGACAGTAAAATACGAACTCCCCCGGGTTTTTTTTACTGAAGAGGAAATTAGAATAGAATAGAGCTGGAAGGGACCTTGGAGGTCTTCTAGTCCAGCCCCCAGGACTAGAAGATGGACTTAAAGATGGTACGGGACAAAACGTTTGAAAAAAGCTTTTAACTCCTGCCCTCTCGCGTGTCCTGGATCGGCCTGAAATGTCAAGACGGGGTTTGCACTTTGCACTTGACCCAGGAGCTTTTTTTTTCCGTCTGTGACCTCCCAGCCTGGTTTAGAAGGCTGATCTTGCAAGAATGGGAAATAAATTGAAGCGCTGGTCCCTGCGGAGGAGTCGGGGGATGCTCGCGAGGAGGAGGAAGACAGCCCTCTCTAAGCGGTTTACAGAGAGTCAGCATATTGCCCCCAACAATCTGGGTCCTCATTTTACCCACCTGGGAAGGATGGAAGGCTGAGTCAACCCTGAGCCGGTGAGATTTGAACTGCTGATCTAGCAGTAGCCTGCAGTGCTGCATTTAACCACTGCGCCACCTTGGCTCTTAGACCACCGGTGTCTAAGCCAATTGGGGAATTTTAAAAAAAATGGAATAGGGTTATATTTGAATCTATAGAACAGGGGTCTCCAACCTTGGCACCTTTAAGACTTGTGGACTCCAATTCCCAGAATTCCTCGGCTGAGGAATTCTGGGAATTGGAGTCCACAAGTCTTAAAGTTGCCAAGGTTGGAGACCCCTGAAAAATGCAAGGGGTGATGTGTTCTCGAAAGGCGGGGCTCCGAGTTCAGCGGGGTCTCTCCACCTCCACCTGGCCGGATGGTGCAATCCCAGGAGGCTTCAAACTGGGCGGGCACCCCAGGAAAGAGGGGACAGCTTAGCCTTCTATATGGCCAGGGATCCGAGAAATAAAATGCTCCCCCCCTTTAAATGATTCTCACCACTCGAATAAGACCCGTGAGTAGAGAAACAATTATCCCCATCCCGCCCCCCAAAAAAATCCCGCACACGTGGGAAGATGCGGACCCGTGTCCGCCCTGGGTACGTTTCCCTGGAGAGGAAAAGCATTCTGGAACAAAGGATTTCTCGGAGGATGCGTTACTGGGACTTTTCCCCAGTGAGACACGTGCACGTGTGAATGGGCGGAAGGCGCCAGGCTCGCCCCTCAAGTGGGCAGAGGTGACGATCGTTGACCCTCCCTGGCGGACTTTCCTCACGCGGCTAAAAAAAAAAAAAAAGTCAGCCGTGTCCCTTTTGCCCCCAAACCTTCTCCCGGACTTTGGCCTGAAACCCAAACCTGACACGTGTTAAGAGATCACAGAGCTTGAATCTTTAGAGCTACTGAGGGTGTGGATGGAAAGCCACTGCAGGGACCGGAGAGGCTAAACTGGAATTCAATTCCGACCTCCGGCATAAAATCTGGGGGGGGGGGGCGCAGAAGACCCGTCCCCTCTCCGCCCCCAGCTCTCTCTATCACGGGGTGGTGGTGGGGGGCTGCAGGTAGTGCAGGAAAAACTCAGCTGCCTTGACCCCCGACAGAAAACTCGGCGTCCCAGATCGGTTTCCCACGCGATCCGCAAGCCTGCCCTAGAGCATGTACAGAGCGCTCTCCCTCCCTCCAGCTGCCGCCAGTGCTGGCTTGGCCCGAGCCCTCTTCTCCGCCTCCCGCCGGCAGATCCCGAGCCTGGGGTCCCTTCCCGGCTCAGCCGCCTGCTCCTCACCACTCACCGTTGCCGCCGGTTACGTTGGCCAGGTCGAGGAAACCGCCGGGGCTCAGCGCGGCCAGGGCCGAAGAGTTGAAGCTGAGCAGCAGCTCCGAAGAGTTAGCCAGCCCGTCGCCGGCCGCCAGCGAGTCCGCGAAGAGGTTCATCTGCAGCAGCGTCTTCAGCAGGTAGCGCAGCATCCTGGCCGCCGCTCCAGCTGGCCGCCGCCGCCGCCTGTGCTGGCATCCGGAGGAGGAGGAGGCGGCGTCGGGCGAGTGCGGAGCGCCGGTCAACCGCCGCCTCTGCAGCGCTGCTCCTCTGCGCCTCCTGGCTGGCTCTCTGTCCCCTCCTTCCTGCCTGCCTGCTTGCCTGCCTGCCTTCCGCGGCTGGGCCGGGCTGGCGCTCCTCGGGGGGCCGGGCAGGCGGAAGGCAGGTGCTGCCACCAATAAATGTTTAATTATTGGATTCAGAACTCTCCCTGGAGGGCGATGCGCAGAGCAATGCGACGCTCCCCCCCCCCTTCCCCGCCCCTCCGCGGCGGAAAGGAAACGACCGCGGGCCGAGGCAGCCCCGCATGAGCGGATCCACAACTGCCCCCCCCCTTCCCCCGACAAAAGTGGGGATCTGGCCGGGCCAGTGAAGAACCGCGACCGTTTCGGGCTGAAAGGAGAGAAAAGTGGCAGCCGGGAACAGAAATTGCTTTTTTTTTTTTGGGGGGGGGGGGGGGTGTTGCAGGAAAGTTCCAAGGGATAAACTCCGCCGCCTCTCTTGGGAAGAGAAAGAAAGGCTGCTCCACTTCTGCCAAGAGTTCCCGGGTCCCGAATTTAATCCCTGGGTGAGTTTTCAAAAAAAGCAAGCCACACACACCCCTTTGGCCCACTTTGTATTTAGTTCATACATCTAATTTCTACCTCTTATCTCTTAACCGCTCATAAAAATCTATTCCATGTGAAGTAACGTTCTGTGTCTTCTATGCCTTTTATTTTTAAGGTCAGTCTGTCCATCTCAGTTTAATAGATTCACAGACTTGGAAGGGACCTTATAGGTCATCTAGTCCAACCCTCCCTCCTCTCAAGCGGGAGACCCTACACCATTTCTGACAAAGGGATGTCCAGTCTCTTCTTGAAAGTCTCCCACAACTTCCGGTCTCAGTGCGATCTAATATTTTTCCGAATTATATCATCTGGTGGAATATTCTCATTCTTCCAGTATTTTGCAAATATAATCCTTGCTGCTGTCACTACACACAAAACTAGATACGTAGTCTTTTTATCATAACCCTCCAGCATCATACCCAACAGAAATACTTCTGGTTTCAGGTCTACACATTGTTTACTCGTCTTTTCCAACCAGTTATGTGTTTTCTTCCAATATTTTCTTGCTTTCATACAAGTCCACCAGTTAAGTGATAGTTAAGTACCTGGGGGTCCGATTGCATTTCCAGCATTTGGCAGACAAATTACTGAACATTTTTGCCTCTTTGCCACACTTTGAAAAGCTGCAGCTACCCCTCCCCCCCCGGGGAGCGTCTGTTCTAGGTATTTTGATGCTCTGATTTGGCAGAAGGGAGAATCCGGATTCAGAGATTCCGCATGGACCTTTTCAAAAAAAGAGAGAGAGAGAGAGATGGTGGCTTCCACTTGGAGGACCAGTGGTGAAGGGACAGGGACGTAATGTATGGAGGTTTGATTCAGAGCTGGCCCACCCAGCTACTGGACACAGCCAAGCATCACTTGTGTAAGAGCCGAGGTGGCGCAGTGGTTAGAGTGCAGTACTGCAGGCCACTTCAGCTGACTGCTATCTGCAGTTCAGCGGTTCAAATCTCACCGGCTCAAAGTTGACTCAACCTTCCATCCTTCCGAGGTGGGTGAAATGAGGACCCAGACTGTGGGGGCAATATGCTGACTCTGTAAACCATTTAGAGAGGGCTAAAAGCCCCATGAAGCGGTATATAAGTCTAACTGCTATTGCTATTGTTCCCTCTGTGTGGCCAATGCCTTGCCTGACACATAAGTCTTGCGCAGGTCAGCAGGAGTGCTGGTTTGTGGCTGTGGGGAAGGAGTCAGCATCACAGGGAGGTGTTGTCTACTGCAGGGGTCTCCCAACTATTTTCTATTGCAGGGGTCTCCAACTATTGCTGGGGAATTCTGGGAGTTGAAGTCTGCCAGGCTTAAAGTTTGCCATAGTTGGAGACCCCTGTTCTATTGGGTATGGTGTGCCAAGGCCAACTTGTTATACTCCTGTGCATAAACCCTGCTGGTATTCTTGGAAGGAAAGGTAAGTCACAGGAGCAAAGACATTTCTGCTCCTAGAAATTTACCCGCTAAATAATAAACATTGAGGAGGGGGTGAAGCTTTGAAGAAGGGGTGTAAGCAACTGCAAGAATGAATACCAACCTTCCTTCCAGCTCAGGAGAAAAACTCTACAGAAGAAAATGGTTTCTGGAAAGAAAGAAAAAATAAATAAGAAAGAGAGAAAGAAAGAAAGAAAGAAAGAAAGAAAGAGGGAAAGAAAGAAAGAAAGGAAGAAAGAAAGGAAGGAAGGAAGGAAGAAAGAAAGAAAGAAAGAAAGAAAGAAAGAAAGGGATGGGCCAATGCCTCAAGAGATTTTCCTAGAGTGACATGGACAATCAGCTCTCCTGAGGCCACACACAGTTTAATTTCAAAAGCTTCCTAAGGGATCTGGTCAAATCTCTGGCAAGAAATCTATTCCCCACCGCAGAGCAAAGGGAACCTCCACCAGTGGTGGGTTGCAGGCGGTACGCCCTGGTACGTGCATACCGGAGCCAGCCAAGAGCACTGGATACCATTCTGATATGGTGCTCCGGAGGGCCCACCCGCCCACCCGAGCTCCTTACCGGTGTTTAAAGGCTTCTGCACTTCCACGCAGGCGCGTGGCATGTAACGCATCTGTGCCATGCTCCGCGGAGCAGCTGGAGCATCACAGAGCATCACAGAGGCGCTAAGACGCATCCATGAGGAGGCCGCCGGCCCCATTCCAATTGTACCAGTTGGAACGGGATTTAAAACCCACCACTGACCTCCACCTACCACTTCCGACTCAACCCTACTCCATCCTTGGTGGAACCTTAGGAAGGAAGTGCTTCCCATACCTGAAAGAATGCCTTCTTCTACTCCCCTGTGGCCATCTGGAAGGCAAGGTCCTCCTCTTTTAGCGTTTCCGTCAAATGAAGAGAAGGACAGATGGTGGTGACCATTCAGAGCATAAATGCCTATGGAGATTCTCAGTCATCCAGGTCATGGTTGTCCCAAAGGTCTTTTGAAAAAACAGGCAACTGGACTTTTCTGGTTTTTCTTTGAAGGTGTTTCACTTCTCATCCAAGACGCTTCTTCAGTTCTGGCTGGATGGAGAGCTTCCCCTGAAACATAAGACTTTGGGTGACTACTTTGTGGAATAGAGACACCATCCAGTCTACAGTATTGAGATCCTGTCTCAAGTTGCCTAACTGCCTCACTCACCAGGTGGCCAGAAGAAGATGAGGAAATCCTGATGGGAAGTCCTCTTTAGTGAAGCTTGCCCAGCACTTGGCAGGACTTCCCTTTTGATGACCAAGTTATTATTTCGACACTTAGGTTCTTCGGTCTTAAACATCTACATAATCATCATCATCCACAACAAGAACGTCATCTAGAGTATCTCTACTCTGTGGTCCTTCATTCAGATGAAGCTTCAGTCTATATCTGATAAGGTGCTGAGTGGAGCACAGTTGCACTATATGCGGACTAAATTTTGACCTTCGCTGGGTTTGTGATGGAAAACCCAAATGGACAATCAATGAGGGAAGAAGCAGATTGATGCAAGTACCAGAAAGAGATCAGATGTGCTCCCTCAGCACACCTCAGCCTTAACACATCCCACATTCTGCACAGGGCTCAACTGGACCTCCGTGGATCACATGGCCCATCTGGTTCTGTCCCACCAATGCTGTGCACTCAGGGGTGGGTTTCAACTGGTTCGCGGCGGTCCCCGCGAACCGGTTGGTCGGCGAACCCGGAAGTAAGTAACTTCCGGGAACGGCGAAGGGCCCACCCGCCCGCCCGCGTACCTTACCCGGTTTTGACGAGTTCTGCACTTCCACGCATGTGCAGGACGCATACAGCGCCTGCGCGATCCTCCAGGAGCAGCTGGAGCATCGCACAGATGCTAGTACACATGCGTGCGCTGCGTGTGTGCAAGAGGACGCCGCCGGCCCCGTTCCAACTGAACCGGTTGGAACGGGGCGAGAAACCCACCCCTGTGTGCACTTGTTGTGGCTCTGATTCAGTGGTGGATTCCGGACCCCGGCGCAATGGGGCCCGATGTCTACCACACAAACACAGCATGCACATGCGTCCTATCCTCCAGCGACGCCTCTGCGACGCTCCAGCTGCTCATTGGAGCGTTGCACAGGAGCCGTGGATGCCATGCGCGTGCTCGGAAGCGCCGAAGAGTTCAAATACAGGTAAGGACGACGGCCGGGCGGGAACTCTGGAGCACCGTACCGGAACGGTACCCGGTGCTCCTGGCAGGCACCGGTTACGCCCATACCGGGGCGTACCGCCTGCAAGCCACCACTGCTCTGACTTAGCAGGAGGGGCCTCTTCCAGGCAATAGTGGGGTGGAGCTATTTAGCATGCCCCTCCCAACCCTTTATTTTGCCACATCTTAACCACATTAAAATGGCAGAGCTTCTGCTTTTAGACATCAAATATAGAGATCAACAAACTTGGCCACTTGTGATAGTTCTTCCCTAGTAAACATCTTTTAAAACACCCGTTTCTGCAATTCCTTGTGGAGCAGTGGGAGGTGGGGGGGGGAAGGAATCCTATTTTTATTCCTGACAGTTGCAACTACTGTGGGTTTTTTGCTAAGTCATTCATTCAAGATCAATATTCTCCTCAATTCTCCATAGTTATTTCTGAATTCCCCAATCTTGCCTGGCTTTCTAAATTGGAATCTTCCAAATGTGAAGGATGATTTTCCTCCTTAACGTTCTCCCTCCGAGACCCTCCTGCTTGGCTGCGTCTGATGAAACACTTAATTCCCAACCCAAATCAATGAATCAACTAAGTAAAACAAAGTCAATTTTCTGACAGTTTTGGAATCATTTCTTGCTGAATATGTACTGGTGTGTTTCCCAACTGAAGATACATGCCTGCCAAGTTCTTGACTGCTTTCAGGAGCCTTGTTCCTTCAAGCCCCGTGTCCCTTTAACAACAGATATTTTACCCTGTCAGCTTCTGCAGTGCCTGTCTCAGGCAGCATTTGGAGAAAGGGCTTATTTTGCTGCTCGAATATATGAGGCTGAGCGTTTCTGCTGCACCCAAGGACAGCAAACCCTGGGGTGGCCATTGGCACTGGCCACACTCAACACACCTTAGATGCCTTCAAGTCCCGCAAGAGAGGGGGAAGGGAGGGAAAAGGAGAGGGAGAGAGGGAAAGAGAGGAGGGGGGACAGAAAGAGGGGGAAGGGAAGAGGGCAGTGGTGGGATTCAACCAGGTCTAACCTATTCGGGAGAACTGGTTGTTAATTTTCTAAGTAGTTCAGAGAACCGATTGTTGGAAGACATCTCCTTTTGTTTTTCCCCACTTTACAGGGCTAATCCTGTAAGGAAGGCAGGAAGGAAACATTCTAATGTTGTTTCTAGCCTAATCTTTATTTCCCTGCTTACAGAAACTGCCTCTCCGGTTAACCCTTATTACATTGTAACAGCTAAGGCGAAGCGCCCATCGACCTGAGTAATGTTGAGTTGGCCACGCCCACCCAGTCACATGACCACCGAGCCCCGCCTACCCAGCTGGTCAGAGAACCGGTTGTTAAATTATTTGAATCCCACCACTGGAAGAGGGGAATGGAGGGAGAGGGAGAAGGAGAGAGGGGGGAAAGAGGGAAGAGGTGGGAGGGGGAGAGGGAGAAAAATGGAAAGGAGAGAAAAGAGAGGGAGAGAAAACAGAATCTTCAAAGTGTCCTCTTGTAGCAACCTTTTTTACAAGAAGGTCTTAAGTTCCTCATATAGTTTTTGAAAATGAAAAATGATGGAAGAGGGCCCAATTGTTTACCACCATCATTTTGTCCCAATTGGGGTCCACATGGTATCTTACTATGTTCTCTGAATCAACCAGCAACTATTCTGTCTTAAATGAACCGGTTAGCCAAAGCCCAGGGTAGCCTAAGAGAAGAGCCCATTCTGAATCATTTTCCAGGTGCCTTTTAAGTGGCTGGGCCAAGTCATGCCAGCCAGAAGACTCCATTCTCTCTCTATTGTCCATTGGCCTTCCCCAGGAGAACTTTAAAACAGGGAGGAGAAGCGGTAGGCAATGGAATGGAAGCTGCTCCGAATCATTCTGTTAAAGTGAATTTGTTAACTAGCCACACTCATAAATCCCCTCCGAGTAAGGTAAAGGTAAAGGTTCCCCTCACACATGTGTGTTAATTGTTCCCTACTCTAGGGGGCGGTGCTCATCTCCATTTCAAAGCCGAAGAGCCAGCGCTGTCCGAAGACATCTCCATGGTCACGTGGCCAACATGAGTAAACGCCAAAGGCGCACAGAATGCTGTTACCTTCCCACCAAAGGTGGTCCCTATTTTTCTACTTGCATTTTTTACTTGTTTTCGAACTGTTCGGTTGGCAGAAGCTGGGACATGTAACAGGAGCTCACTCCGTTATGCGGAGCTGGGGATTCGAACCACCAAACTGCCGACTTTTCTGATCAACAAGCTCAGCGTCTTAGCCACTGAGCTACCACGTCCCTCTAAGTACCCATCTTCAAATCAAGAAACTCTGGGGTTCTGAGTGCTCTATTATGCTTTTGCTTGGTAAGAGTTTTAAGTTCTGGAAATCCAAATGGATATTCAAGTAAGCAAAGAGCTAGAGAGGAGTTGCAGAGAAGCTGGAATGAGTTCTTACATTGTTGAATGTGCAGAAGCAGGAGAGGGAACCATGCCTGACCTTCATCACTAGAGAAACCAACCTGAACATTAAGGTATTTCTCGCATTCTGGAGCATCTTCTATGAAATCGCTATTGTTACTGACCTCACCAGGTGGCGCTCTTAGACATATCCTCCTAGCAGTGACCAGCTATGGTGCTGGTTAGCATAATGTTCTCAAAAGAACATGGGACTTATGGAGAAATGTCTAACATGCGCTCCAAGGGAAGAAGGATTGTGATGGGACTCGCGAATCTAAGAATCCCTGTAGAAAATGACACAGAGACTTTTTGGGATGCCCACTGTCTTATTTTAAACTCCTGGAATTGTGAAGGAAAAATATTGTCAAGTCCAACACACTTCCAGCAGAATGTGTATCAAATTTATTAGGGGAACTCGCAGGAAATTAAATATGGATTTGAAGTCACAGTCCTTAAGAAAATCATCAAGCTATAATTGTTAACCAGACAACCAGAAAATAAAACATAGATTGAATCACCCTGGTTGCAATAGCAACCGTATTCAGATTAATAATCTGAATTCACTCATAAGAGCGTGCTTGTAGAACTTCTCCAGCCCATTTCTTCATGCTCAGCTGGGCTGATGAGGATTCAGTACTAAATGTTGTTTGGATTTCTCATTCGCTAAGGATTGGCTGATGGTCTTTATTTGAATGTTACAAACCTCCAATTCAATCATACTTAGATGAATAAATAACATGTTTCAGATAACATTTATGATTCAATACATAACATGACTGCAGTGCACAGCCCCAAAAGGATATTTAAGTGATGGGAAATGGTTTTTGATATTGTACATGTTACAGTTTAAATCACTTCTAAGAAATGTATATTTATCCTTGATTCCCCAGTACAGAAGAAAACAGTTACATTTCTTAATAGAGTTAGTCTAGAGTATCATCTGTGACTGTGTGTAAATTAGAACTAATTCTGCCAAATTCTCCCAAGGGAAGACCATGAGGTGTATTCAACTGAACTTTGATTTCAAGATAGGTTTTGGAAAAGAGTAAAATGTCTAGGGACGTTGTGGCTCAGTGATTAAGATACTGAGCTTGTCAATAAAAAAGGTCAGCAGTTCAGCAGTTCGAATCCCTAGTGCTGCATAACGGAGTGAGCTCCCGTTACTTGTCCCAGTTTCTGCCAACCTAGCAGTTCGAAAGCATGTGAAAAATGCAAGTAGAAAAATAGGGGCCACCTTTGGTGGGAAGGTAACAGCGTTCCATGCACCTTCAGCGTTTAGTCATGCCGGCTGCATTACCACGGAGAAGACTTCAGACAGCGCTGGTTCTTTGGCTTAGAAACGGAGATGAGCACTGCCCCTAGAGCCGGAAATGACTAGCATGCATGTGCGGGGGAACTTTTACCTAAAATGTCTAGCACAATGTTTCTCAAACTCATCAACTTTAAAACATGTGAACGTCAACTCCCAGAATTCCCCAGTAGGTAGAACAAAATATCAACCACTGGTTGTATTCCATATAATCACTGGGATTACACAGTGTGCTATAAACTGCAATGTAGTTTGGAATTTTAATTATATTTCCTTCTCTTGGCATTTTTGCATTCTACATAAGCTGAAGCTTCAAAGGAAATTTCATGGAAGTAACCTAGCCTTGATTACAAAAGGTAGAACCCAGAAGAAGGGCCTTCTCTGTGGTGGCTCCCTCCTTCTGGAAAATCATCCCACTGGAAATTAGACTGGGCCCCACTCTCTGACACTCTTTTGGAATGCCCTGAAGATGTGGTTTTGCCAGTGTGCCTGGAGAACCCAGAGAGGGGTGGAGGAGCCCATTAAATGGCTGATATGAGTGTGTGTTGCCACTAGGGAGGGTTATTATTTAAGAATATTTTATTATTTTTATTTATTTTATATAGTGTTTCTAATTCCTCTTGTTTTCTAGGTGCTCACTAAGAAAGGATTTTTCAAAATGACCATCAGATCATTAGTAATTCTTATACAGTAATTAACACGCTCTGATGCTAAGGAGTTAGACATTCTACTCCCCCTCCCCACCTGAAAAGAACTCTGTTCCAACTGCCAGTTACCTCATATGCCGTTTACCTCAGTTCCAACTCAGGAGCGGTCTGGGGCTCCTTACAGTATTAAACGTTGGTACCTCACCAAATTGTCTTCGCCTTCCACCTATGGAACTGCTTCCAGACTCAAGGCGGCAGGAGCGATATTCCCTTATGTGTTCCAATCACCGACCACCACTGAAGCAATGGATTGAACCAGAGTGAACCAGATTTCTCCTTCAACTATGCCGGATCACATAGTTTCATCGCGAAGCATGGATATCCAGTTAGTAAACAAACAACAAACAAATAAACAACTCCTGAATGAACAACTGAAGATAGGCATCAACATGACAAGACCTCACTGCAAGTCAAGGGCTCTGAATATCCTCACAAATCAGGTCAATTGACTATAGATACAGGTGTCCCTCAAATCATTGCTGGACCAAAACTCCCAGTGGCTTAAACTGTTGGGCATGCTGGCTACATTGGTAATTCAGCAACCACAGGAGGACCACCAGTTTGCCCTTTCCTGTTGCAAATGCCCTCCGCCTGAAAGCCACAGCAACATTGCAACCATGAGATGGCTGGGTTTTGTTGGAGGGCAGTTGCTCCACTCATCTGCTTTTCTTTTCCTTTTACATTTACTACTGAATGAACCAACGTGGATGATCTAAATAAATCGAATGCATTTCGATTTTCCCGAACATTCTGTTTTTCAAGGATAAAGGTTATCTGGCTTATTCCGTGCATGTGTGAGATTTTCACACTGCCATCCCTGAACTGCCTCCTCTGTTATTTAAGCCATTAGCATTGTTCCCTGACAGCTCCTTAATGTGCCAGAACAGCTCAGGGTCCATCATGGAGCTAAATGAAAAGGGGCAGATGGTTTCTATCCCAGCTCTATCAAAAGATGCACCAGGAAGGCTCTGCTTGGGAGGGGGGCTTGCATTTTAAGTGGATTGCTTACACTCATCTGAAGCTGGTGACGAGCATGAGGCAGACTGAACCTGTCTCATTCCACTCCGGACACATTTTTAACATATCTGAGACCACCACATAAACAGGGGCGGGATCTTCAAAACTCCCGACGTCCCCCTCTGCAGCGGGGAGGATTGTCCAGAGGTGAGAATAGCAAATGACACCTAAGCAACCAACTTAAAGGCACCTTCTGTCTACCCATTTTGGCACTGGCTGGTCAATTATCATTCTGTGTTAATTAGGGAACTCAAAGGAGAACCTCTTATGAAGGACAGAGTTCGGAGCCCCACCACTGCGATCAGCATTTTGACAGACTAATGTTGCAATAACGGCTGACTCTGGATGCTCCATTTCCATAAAAGCAACTGAACATGTAGTTGCTGTCTTTTCCCTTTGGATCAGCTGGGCTGCATGCTCAGCATCGTAATAATTCTTTTAAACCGTTCACATTGTCTCCCCAAATATATATCTATATATCTATAGATAGATAGATAGATAGATAGATAGATAGATAGATAGATAGATAGATAGATGATAGATAGATAGATAGATAGATGATAGATAGATAGAGATAGATAGAGATAGATAGATAGATAGATAGATAGATAGATAGATGATAGATAGATAGAGATAGATAGAGATAGATAGATAGATAGATAGATAGATAGATAGATAGATAGATGATAGATAGATAGATAGATAGATAGATAGATGATAGATAGATAGATAGATAGATATAGAGATAGATAGATAGATAGATAGATAGATAGATAGATAGATAGATATAAGATAGATAGATATAAGATAGATAGATAGATAGATAGATAGATAGATAGATAGATAGATAGATAGATAGATAGATTGCATTTGTGCTGATAAATAAATAAAGGGAGACTAGTATAGATCTATTTCAAGCTATTTAGCTCTCATCAGCTAGCCATACCCTTACTGGGATTTGAACCTGTGCTCTTAAAGGAGGAGAACCTTGTGGCTTAGTGGTTAACAGCACAGGTTCAAATCCCAGTAAGGGTATGGCTAGCTGATGAGAGCTAAATAGCTTGAAATAGATCTATACTAGTCTCCCTTTATTTATTTATCAGCACAAATGCAACACAAATGTAACAAAGGCAACAGTAAAAATAATGGCTTTCTGTCGTGATGGTCTCTTGTGATGAGCCGATAGACAGAAAAAGGAAGCAGTATGCTTCCTCCCATATTTGGGCATACCAGGGGTTGTGACACTACATACATACATACATACATACATACATACATACATACATACATACATGTTTTCTGAGGTTTTCGCGGGTGTTAGTATGTAGGTCTTTGGTTATTCGGGTTTTATATATATAGAGGTGGAAGAAGAAGAGAAGAAGACAAGCAAAATACTCCACAGAGTTTAAAGAAAAGGATACACATTTGAAGCTGTTTAGCTTAAAAGAACAGCAGCTGAGAGACAGAATATGTTCAAATCATATTTGGCATCAACTGCCTGGCTAGGGATTTTATGACGATTAAGTGCCATCAAGTCAATATCAAGTAGGGTAGATATTTTCTAGGAGAATCTGTCCCCAATCAAGACTTTTAACATTATTTCCCAATTGTTGCTATAATTGAGTCCACCCATTGCTAATGGTCATCCTCTTTTTCCTTTCCATTTTCCCTTTTCCAACATTATAGACTTCTCCAGAGAGCTAAGTCTTTGCATAATGTGTCTGAAATATAATAATTGACCTGGAATTCATTAAAACAGTAATTGTTAATTGCAAAATTAACCTGTAGAATTCATTACCACCAACAGCTTGGAGCTGTTTTGGGGTTAGAGCAGCCTAGAAGTGCGATAGATAGATAGATAGATAGATAGATAGATAGATAGATAGATAGATAGATAGATAGATAGATAGATAGATAGATGATAGATAGATAGATAGATATTAATGGAAATTGGAAGCCAAGTCTACCATGGAGTTACAGTTTTCAAACTGAGTTAAGGCACATGCCTTTAAATATCAGCTTCAAGAGAACATCAGCCCTTTGGGTTTGGACCAGGTCAAGAAATTAAAAAATGCTGAGCTTTTGGCAATGCTACTTTAACATTTTATGGCATATTATCAGAATCTTGAATGCTTGTCCAAGTTTTTCTCTGTCCCATCTTGTACGTAAACAAATCAAGACAAGAAGATTCCTGATCCGGGGGGAGGAGCCCGTCGCCGAGGAGGGCTCAACCGAGCTCCTCTCAGAGAACTGGTCTGTATATCTAAATAAGATCATAGATATCACCCCTTTTTGGCATAAAGGGGCAGGGAGTAGCTCTGTGTGCTAGGGTCTATTCGTAATTCACAGCCTTTCTCTTTTTTTTTGGCTGTGGACAGAGATTAGATCCAGCGTGAGCGGAGCTTTTATCTCCAGCCAGTTCTTCTTAGCTGCTTTTTTTTGCAGCCCTAGACAGGCGACCCCCCCCCCCAGGACAAAGCAAAGTTGTTTGAAGCTAAGATTAATACGGGCGGGTCCCACTCCTGTGAGATTTATGCTTTTATTACTATCGTAAATACCAGCACCATTTGTCTTAGAGGCTTCTTTGTTTAAACGGACTTCAAAATGGCGATTTCTCTCCGTTGGTGACTGATAGGGGATGTACGTAGCCGGTTCTACCTTCCTGCAGACCGCTCCTTAACAAAATAATTATTATTTTTTTTTTGTGTTTTTTTGGAAACAGAGGGGAGCGAAAGCGCTGTTTATTCGTTTATTTATAATGGCACCCAGGTCAAAATCGAAGCGTCTCTCTACAAATGTGCCTAAAGAATCTGTGAATGAACTTAAAGAATTTACACTGGCATCGCAGCCCTTGTCTCCTACGCCCTCTACTGGAGAATTCTTAACACAGGAATTTTTTTTTCAAATGTTTAATGATTTTAAACAAGAAATTAAGGAATTTGTATTGGAGCTATATGGTGATTTAAAGTCTAAAATTGACCAAATGAAGGCGAATACGTTTGCAGCCGTGTCTGCCCTGTCAGATTATACCGCTGAAATAGAGAATAAATTAGAAAGTTTGGAAGAGGCTAATTCTAATTTGACTACTAATATTCAAATATTACAACAAAAAATTAGAGACACTCAAGAACAGCTCGTTATGATAAACTTTAATAAGAAGGCATTCGCAATAAGAGTCAGAGGACTCCGCGAAAAGGAGCGAGAGAATCTGAAACAGACCTTTGTTGAAGCCCTCAGCCATGCGGTGGGAAGCCCGGGACTTAACTTTGATTGGCAGATTCGGAAAATTTATCGCCAGAATTCGTTGGTAGCGGAACAGCGACAGCTCCCGAGGGACATAATTATATATTTCTCCACAAAAGAATCCAGAAACGCGATCATGCAAAAATTTTACAATAATAGTTTGAGAGTTGATGGCCAGAACTTGATTGTCTTCAAAGAAATACCTTTCCAGATGTTAAAGGCAAGAAGGGACTATACCTTTTTAACTAAAGAGCTTAGAAATCATCAGATTCAATATAAATGGGAGGCCCCAGCCGGCATTACGGTCACATTTGAGAATCAAAGACTTCGTCTCAACTCTGTTTCGGAGGCTCGAGATTTCTATTACAAGACTTTGAAGGCGGGACTTCCTGATTCACTTGGAAAAGAGGAGAGACAAGCCGAAGGAGAAGGCAAGCAACAGACCACATGGCTGCAAGATGGAGGGGGTAGCTCCCCCTCCCTCGGAGAAGCAGAAAAGCGGAGTTTGAGGATTTAGACATTCTAAAATATTCTCTAAAGTTGTGGATTGAATGGGGGTTTGTGACCTCTCTCCGGCAGAAAAAGCGGAATTTATTGGTGGGGTGATATTGAATGTATATATGTAAAATGCATGCAGAATGATTTACGCTGTTTAAATCTTGTTAGAAGGGAAAGTTTGAAGAGATTATTTTAAAATAGAAGGTAAACTGATTCTTGCTGAAACTATTATTTGAATATGTGGAATGATCTATGCTATTTAATTTTTATTAGAAGGGAAAGCTTGGTGAAATTATTTTGAGCTAGATTTTAAACTAATGTTTGCATAAATTTGATAGTGGCAAATATTTGAGAAGCAAGGGATGAGGGTAAAATGCATGCGGAATGATTTACGTATATTGGTGGGGTGATACTGAATGTATATACTGAATGATTTACGTTGTTTAAATCCTATTAGAAGGGAAAGCTGGTCGGGATCATTTCAAGATAGAATGCAAACTGATTTTTGTGTAAAGTAATACTTGATCCACGCTGCTTAAATTTTACTAAGAAGGGAAAGTTTGGTCAGCTTATTTTGAATTATTGTTTGAAATTAAGGTTAAGAAAGGGAAAGTTTGATTATTCTTTTGTAAAGTAATATTTGAATATGTGGAATGATCCACGCTGCTTAAATTTTACTAGAAGGGATTATGTTTGAGTTAGATTGTATATTGATGTCTATACAAATTTGGATAAATGTTTATCTGAATACAAGGTTAAGGAAGAGGAATGGGAGAGTCTACAGGAGGTCGGGGTAAATAACAAAGAAGCAAGAGACGAGAATAAAATATAGATAGAATGACTTATACTATTTAAGCATAGATAAAGATGGGGGGCTGAGCTTAACACAAAGAGTTTCTTTTTTTTCTTTTTCTTTTTTCTTTGTTCTTTTCTTTTTCTTCTTTTTTTTTGGTTTTTTTTTTTCCTTTAATATATTACTTTTATTTTTAATCCATACGAACATAAGATACTTTAGATAGAAGGCAGTGCCAGGTGTGGGCCCTGGGAAGTCGGGAGGAGTAGGGATGGGGATTTATGGGGGGTGGGTGGGTGGGTGTTAACATAGTCGCAATAAGAACAAGAATGCACTTATATATGGTTGTTCTTTTTTTTTCCTTTTTTTCTCTTTTCTTTCTTTATATTTTTTTTTCCCTTGGTTTATTTTACTTTTTATCAGATTATAATAAACAACACTTGAATAAAGGAATACACCAAGGAGGGAGGTAGAGGGAAAGAGGAGGGAGGAGTAAGGAAGGAGTAAGGGGAATGCAAGGAGGGCGTGTTGGGAGTAAGGGGAGAAGGAAGGTTTGAGGGGAAAGGGAAGTAGGAGGGGAGCGTTAGAGGGAGGAAAGGAAAGTTGGAGGGGGTAGATGGGGTGTATGGAGGAAGTGTCAGGTGGGGTTGTGAATGATGAGTTGTGTTTTCTTTTTTATTTTTTTTATTTTTTTTTCTTTTATAGCAAATACCCTGTATATAAGTGATTGTAAAATGGAATGTGAAAATGAATAAAATAGATTAAAAAAAAAAAGACAAGAAGATTCCTTTTTTAACGCTTCCTTCTATCTCAGGACAGGGCAATTTCTTATCCAAGTCTTTCCTGAGCAGCTTGTTCCTCCATCCCCCCCCACCTCACAACCCCCACCTCTTCTGTACCTCCCCCAAGGTCAGTTCTAAATCCCTTTATAGACCACAATGGGGAAAGTGGAATGGATCTAGGCCTTCTACTGGTGAGATGCCTAGCCACTGGCAGAAGGAGCATTGGATCAGGAAGGATCTTGGCTTAATCCAACAGGCCTGTTCTTTTGCTCTAGAGCAGGGGTGTCAAACTCAAGGCCCGTGGGCCAGACCACAGGTTGCTTAAATCTGGCACATGGGGCCGGCCTGGAAATAGCAAAGGATTGACCCATGGTGACTCTGGCAGCCAAAACAGGCCTTGGGGGCCCCCCTTGGGCCCTGTGTCCTGTTTTTGGCCTGGACAGACTCGTGCAGCACTGTGTCGGCCAAAACTGGGGGCAGGGGAGCAGTGGTGGGTTTCAAAAAATTTAGAACCTCTTCTGTAGGTGTGGCCTGCTTTGTGGGAGTGGCTTGCCGGCCATGTGACCGGGTAGGAGTGGCTTGCCAGCCATGTGACTGGGTGGGCATGGCCAACTTGTAAAATGTGGTGAAACTCACTTAACAACGCACTTGTTTAGCAACCAAAATGGCTCAGAAACTCTGACATTTGAAGCACGCAAGTCTTAAAGATGTCAAGTTACAAGACCCTTGCACCCCTAACCCTTTAGAAAAAAAACCCAGGGGTGTTCAAACTTGACAGCTTTAAGACTTGTGGACTTCAACTCCCAGAATTCCTCCTCTCGCTCTTCATCTTGATGTGTGGATGGGCAGGGGGAGGAAGCTGGAACTGGTTCTAAATGGCACTGTAGATTTGTGGAACCTCTCCTATAGAAGAGGTTAAAACTGGCAGGAACCCACCCCTGCAGGGGAGCTACATTGGGGTGAGGCACGCAGCTGCGCCGCACCCCATTTTTTGGTTTGGACATCCTCCTGCAGCAGTCTGCCAGCCAAAACGCATGGCTGTGCTGCACCCCGTTTTCAATGGGGATGGCCCACAGCACTTTGCTGGGTAAAACAGGGCACAGGGCCTCATTTTGGCCAGCACTGTGCTTCTGGAGGTGTCCATCCCATCTCCCCCACCCCCCTCCAACTGGCCCACGGAGGAAAACTACAATGCTCTTCCGGCCCTTGCAGAAATCCAGTTTGACACCCCTGTTCTAGAGAATAACTATATTCCACTTTGCATGCAAGTCATTGTTAACTATATCTATTCTTTAAAAGCAAAGAGTTAACAAATTCCTGTGACTTTTCTGAAGTCCAGTCTCTGGCATTTCCTGCTTGGCTAAAAGAAAAAAAATATATGCAGATGACATCAAGCTGGCCGGAATAGCCAACACTCCAGAAGATAGGCTAAAGATACAGAAGGATCTTGACAAACCTGAACATTAGGCACCATGTAATAAAATGTAATTCAATGGTGAAAAGTGTAAGGTTCTACATTTAGGCATGAATAACAAAATGCACAGGTACAGTATAGGTGCTACCTTACTCAACAGTAGTAACTGTGAAAGGAATCTTGGAGTCCTAGTGGACAACCATTTAAATATGAGCCAGCCGTGTGCAGCAGCTGCCAAAAAAACCAACACAGTTCTAGGCTGCATAAACAGAGGGATAGAATCAAGATCACGTGAAGTGTTAATGCCACTTTATAATGCCTTGGTAAGGCCACACTTGGAATGCTGCATTCAATTTTGGTCACCACGATGTAGAAAAGATGTGGAGACTCTAGAAAGAGTGCAGAGAAGAGCAACAAAGATAATTAGGGGACTGGAGACTAAAACATATGAAGGACGGTTGCAGGAACTGGGTATGTCTAGTTTAATAGAAAGGACTAGGAGAGACATGATAGCAGCCTTCCAATATCTCAGGAATTGCCACAAAGAAGAGAGAGTCAAGCTATTCTCCAAGGCACCTGAGGGTAGAACAAAAAGCAATGGGTGGAAACTAATCAAGGAGAGAACTGAGGAGAAATTTCCTGACAGTTAGAACAATTATTCAGTGGAACAGAAGTTGCCTCCAGAAGTTGTGAATGCCCCAACACTGGAAGTCTTTAAGAAGAAGTAGCCATTTGTCTGAAACGGTATAGGGTTTCCTGCCTAGGCAGGGGGTTGGACTAGAAGACCTCCAAGGTCCCTTCCAACTCTGCTATTGTATTATATTGTATATAAGCTTCCATCTAAAATGCCTGGCAGCCATGATTAGACAGTACAGTCTGTCAGTCTAAGTCCTCAATCTAATCCAGTCCTGTCAGAGATTTCTATGTCCTTCCTGTAGACGCCAAGAGAGAGGAGAGAATTATGGTATGTGACATAGTCTGTGTAAGCCCAGACTTTCAAAGTAAGCAAATAACTAATACATATGAAGTCAGAATGACCTCATGCCTCTTCAGTCCCGATGTTATAGCCTCCCAAAACAAATGTACTTGAGAGACCGCCTGCTGCCAATTACCTCCAATAGACCAATCAGATCCCACAGATTAGGCCTCCTCCGAATTCCATCCGCCGGCCAATGTCGACTGGCGACTACCCGGAGGAGAGCCTTCTCTGTGGCTGCTCCGACCCTCTGGAACGAGCTCCCCGTGGAGATTCGAACCTTCACCACCCTCCAGGCCTTCCGCAAAGCCCTTAAAACCTGGCTGTTCCGACAGGCCTGGGGCTAATGAGTTTTTGCCCCCCTTCTCGAATGGTATGGTTGTGTGTTTTAATTGTGTATTGTTATGTTCTGCCTGTACCCCCTTCCCTGACTGAATTGTGAGCCGCCCTGAGTCCCCCTTCGGGGAAAAGGGCGGCATATAAATGTAATAAATCAATCAATCAATCAAATGTGTAAGACATTACAGATAGTCCTCAACTTACAACAGTTCTTTTAGTGACCGTTCAAAGTTACAATGGCACTGAAAAAAATGTGACTTATGACCGTTTTTCACAGTTACAACCTTCGCAGCCTCCCCAGGGTCACATGATTAAAATTCAGATGCTCAGCAACTGGCTTGTATTTATGATAGTTGTGGTTGCATCCAGGGGTCACGTGGTAGCAATAGCAATAGCACTTAGACTTATATAAAGCTTTACACTAGTTTACAACCCTCTCTAAGCGGGTTTATAGAGTCACCATATTGCCCCCCAAAACAATCTGGGTCCTCGTTTTACCCACCTCGGAAGGACAGAATGCTGCGTCAACCTTGACCCGGTGAGATTCGAACTGCCGAACTGCAGCTAGCAGTCAGCTGAAATAGCCAGCAGTGCTGCACTGTAACCACTGCGCCACCTCGGCTCTTGCCCTTTTGCGACCTTCTGACAAGCAAAGTCAATGGGGAAGGCAGGCTCACACTCAACAACCAGGTCAACTAACTTATCCACTGCCGTGATTCACTTAACAACTGCGGCAAGAAAATTTGTAAAACAGTGCAATACTCCTTTAAGAAATGTCTCACTTAACGACAGGAATTTGGGGCTCAGTTGTGGTCATACATTGAGGACTCCCTGTATATCAACCTGCAACTG
Organism: Thamnophis elegans; assembly: GCF_009769535.1. Classification (NCBI taxonomy): domain Eukaryota; kingdom Metazoa; phylum Chordata; class Lepidosauria; order Squamata; family Natricidae; genus Thamnophis; species Thamnophis elegans. The sequence goes on from NC_045553.1 coordinate 36,667,476, forward strand.
GGTATGCAGGCCAACATATTTCCCATTTCAAATATTTGAAGAACTGTTCTGGGATGCCATGCCATCTTTTTTTCATCTTTGATGCTTTGGTGGATACTAATTTAGTTGTTATTTATTTGTTTTACTTATATTCTGCCGTTGTTATTTTATAAACAGCACAAGACACCGAATGCCTCTAATGCTTTTTCCTCCTCTTATTTTCCCCATAACAGCAACAATCCAAACCTTGGGTGGGAAACATATTCATCCATATTTCTCAGTCCCTCTCCTGGCTGTCCAAAATACATGAGGCTCGCCCCAACGTTTCCCATTTCCCCCCATTTCTCTCAGCTGAGACTGGGAGGTTTTTGTGACTCCCCAGAGCAATGCGGTTGCTGAAGATGCAAAGGAAAAAGGAGCATATGCTGGGAGGGAGAGATGACAAGGCAGAGATTAACACTCCAACTCATACACACCAGGAGGGGACAGAATGAAAATTGCCAGAGAGTACAACAGAGATAAAAAGGCATGACAAATGAATGTCAAGAGGGAAACTCATATCTATATTAATGAGAGGAGCTTGGGAAGGAAAACTCGGTCTGGAGAACAGAAGTCGTAAGTAGCTGGGCTGGCCCAGTGGCCCAGTCTCCTGCAGGAAAAGCACGGTGCAGTAGCCAGAAGAGGAAGTGAATTTTCATTTAGCTAACGAAAAAAACTCCACCTTTGCAGTGCTGCACAAAAACTGGCGGGCTTTCCCCAAGATCTGGTTCGTTGCCAAGTGTGATTGGACTTTGTGAAGCTCTGCATTTTATGGTACTAGAGGGAAGTATATCGTATCTTGTGTGCAGAAAGTAAATGGTCTCTTTTCAGAGAAGGTTGGAAGGAGCTGCACCTGAAGATGGGTATTCATGGAAAAGGAGAAGCCACCAACCGTGAGCTTGTACTTTTTTTAATATTGGGAGAGAGAAGAAAGGTAGATGATTGTCAGGCCTGGAAGCCATCTTTTGCACTGGGCCTTCAGACCTGCCTCATTTAATGCTGTGGGAAATTGGGAGGAGGGATTATATGGAGTGGGATAGATATAGTCAAAATAACATTCCTTTCTCAGAGAGTCAAGGACATCTTGCCCTGCACCGTGACTGGGAGGCAGCCCAATGAGATGGTGCTTGATTGGACCATGTGATTGACATGTGGGTGCTGGGCAGGGACTTGAACTTTTGTTTTGGTGGGGGAAACCTGGAAGCTTTCAGATTTGGGTTTCCTCAGATGTGCCAATATGACATCTTTAATAAAATGGAACTTTGAGGAACCTCAAGCTTTGGAGTCTCCTTTCGTTGGGGGTGTTACTTTTGAACCCTGACAATGATTTGTGAAAAGAGGCAGGAGTTTCCCAGTTCATTTGCTATCTTCTCTCTTCTATATTTCATTCTGAAGCAGAAAGAACATTGAGTGCAAGACTTTGCCCATCTCTATAATCTATCTTTAGAACCATATTAAAAAGGTGAACAGAAGCTCCATCACTGCTGCTTGCAAACATTTACTGCTTAGATATATAACCCTAAGGCCAAGAATTGACCCACATCCCACAAAGGTGGGATTTTTTTAAAAGGTTTTTTTAAAAAAAAAATTGAGTAAAACACCCCACAGATCTTACTGGATTTTTTATAGCAGGGTAAGTTGGCAATGCCTTAAGAGTAAAGAAAGTAACATAAAAAGCATCTCAACTCCATTTCTATCCAGGGTGCAAATCTAATAGCACTTTGGAGTCTTAACAGCCAAATTATACGGGGCATTCAAGATTTCCTTTGGATTTATATTACTGGGATTTCATTCTTTGAAATGTTAAATAGAAAAAAAATGTTTAGAACCATGGCAACTGGGCTAAGGAGAATTCACTTGTGTCCCTCCTTCCCTGCTGGAGCTTCATTTAAACTCTTCCATAATTCTTGTGGGGAATTCAGAAAATTAGTAGTTAGGATTGAGTTGACACAAAATCAGAAGCAACAAGATCAGGAAAGAGCAATATTTCAACTTTGGAACAATGGCAGTGACAAGTAACCTGGAAGCACAATGAGAAAGCCAAGGAAAAATCCAGTATGAGAAAGTTGCTTGTTTTAATTCAGTTTTTACAAATGTTGCACTCTCTCAATCTCTTGTCTGATAACTCCCAGTAGGTTGATAGCACAGCTTGTTTGGAATTCTGAGAGCTGTCTTGCAATATGTTTGAGAAATGCAATGTAATAAGGACACCTGTATCTCCACAGTGTAACTCCAGTAATAAGGAACATAGTAAAAGCAGAAAACAAGCAAGCATCGCATTAAAATATATGTGCAGAGGAGTAAAATAACACAGCACAATGATAACCATAAAGACCTCAGCTCTGAAACAAAGACTACCTACTGTACAGAACTGTCTTTAAAATCTGCTTGAAAGCAATGATTGGCAAGTTTTCTTCCTTAAGCTGGGCATCATCTGGTGTTCCCCAGAGCCGTCTTATGCTCCCCTTCATCTGTTGTGAAACCATACTGGACTGCGGTGGAATGAAAATTATTCCTATGTACATGCTACAAAAGGTTTTTAGACAATAAAGGAAGAAATATATATAGCCATGAGCAGAAATCTGTCAATGCAGCTGTCCATGGCAGAATGTGGCAGATTTTTCATAACCTTTGTGAAAGGTTCTTACAAATCTTACATTGTCCAATTACATATTATTTGCTTCTCTAAAGGTAATTTGTGTGAGCACTTTTTCAATAATACTTTGATGAGAAAGCACTCCATGAAGTCAATACCTCTTAAAAGTTTTTAGAGAGATGAAGAATTGCATCCTGTTAACAGTTGTCTTAAAATCAAGTCCCTAGCTAACAAATGTAGAGAAAGATTTTCAAATTGTAATCAAATCTAGAAGAATTAGAATTCCAGACATTTTCAGGTGCTCCAGGGTCCATAGCAATTGTCCAAGGTCCATAGCAATTCCAAATACCCTTCTTCCTTTCTTCTCATTCACCACTATTCACCCAAGACATCCCATCAGAGAGAAGGGAAGGGAAAATGCAGAACTTCACACAATTTCCCAACTGGACTGCTTCTGAATAGCTTATAGGACCATTTAATATTGTCTGTCTTGGAGGCAGGTGATTCTATTCATTCTCAAAGGTGCTGTTTCAAAACGCCACTGGATTGCTTTTTCCCCCGAGAAAGAAGACGTTTCGCTTCTCATCCAAGAAGCTGCATCAGTTCTTCATTGAAGAAGCTTCATTCGGAACCAATGAAGCTTCTTCTATTAGTAGCGAAATGTCTTTTTCTTTTTCCTCAAGGAAAAAGCAGTCCAGCTGCGTTTTGACAAAGCACCTTTGAGCCAACTATGACGTTGATGACTAAGAATCTCCACAGATTCTATTCAATGTTTCCAAGTAGGACCATGGACAGCTCTTGGTGAGGAGCATGGTAAAACACTATAGTTGTATTTTCAGAGGTTCAGATGCCATTCATGTCGTCCTATCAAGCTTCCTTCTACCTGGGTCACACAAATCAGGCAAATAACTGCCATCTCAGTCATTTGTCATGTGCCTCAGAGTCTGTGGAAGCTGTGTGGTTTTAACTTTAATATATTAATTAACATACAATAATATATTGCACATTAATAATATAACAATATGCTGTTAGTAATCTATGACTATCACTAAGTGTATCTTATGATTCTTGATGAATATATTCTATTTTATTTTTCTTTATATACACTGAGGGCATCAAAGACAAATTCCTTGTGTGTCGAATCACACTTGGCCAATAAATAATTCTATTCTACTCTACTCTACTCTACTCTATTCCTCATTCCACTATTCTATTCTATTCTATTCTATTCTACTCTACTCTACTCTATTCCTCATTCCACTATTCTATTCTATTCTATTCTATTCTACTCTACTCTACTCTATTCCTCATTCCACTATTCTATTCTATTCTATTCTACTCTACTCTATTCTACTCTACTCTATTCATTCTTCTATTCTATTCTATTCTACTCTATTCTTCATTCCACTGTTCTATTCTATTCTATTCTACTCTACTCTACTCTATTCATTCTTCTATTCTATTCTACTCTATTCTATTCTATTCTACTCTATTCTACTCTATTCTTCATTGCACTATTCTATTCTATTCTATTCTATTCTACTCTACTCTATTCTTCATTCACTATTCTATTCTATTCTACTCTACTCTACTCTACTCTATTCTTCATTCCACTGTTCTGTTCTATTCTACTCTACTCTACTCTATTCTTCATTCCACTATTCTATTCTATTCTATTCTATTCTATTCTATTCTATTCTAAGAAGTGTCCTTAATATAGAACAAAGAAACCAAGTTCTTTATGGAGGACAAAACTTTATGTCCCCTTGAGACTCCTTTTTGCTCAAACTTTGTTTATTCATGCAGGCTTACTGTCTTTGTCTTTTCTGGCAAGTAATACAAGAGTGATTATTACACCAGGCACTGTTCAACTGCTTTTTATTCTGCTGTTAGGAAACTCCCTCAGTGCTTCCATCTTAGTACAAAGTGACTCTTCTGAAGAACCGGTTCCTTGTCAGGTAAATTAATCCACCTGAGTATTTTCTTCAAAGTGTCCCTCATAGCATGGAAGGGTGTGCCTTGCTTATTTAGTCAAAGAGATTCATCATGCTCATAAAATAGATTAACAAATGATACATCTCTCTTTCTGTGATGACCTGGGCTTTGAAGTGGTGTTCTCATTCTTAAATCACGTCAACAGTATGAGCGTTGTAAGTGATTCCTACTGAAAAAGTGGCTTCAGCTCCACCACAAATTCCTTTTTATTCAAAGATAAAGGTGTTAACTTTTGTACCCTGACCCATCTTTCTCTCAGCCTTTCTACCATAGGCATCTTCCCCAGACTATGGAACCTTGCTAAATAAATTACAAGGGACATTAAATAAATATTGTAATGAGTCCCTTTGAACTAGCAGGATTCCAGGATGCTCAGATCCCTTTCTTTATCAGTCTTACGTGAAATAAAAGAATGAGATTAGTAGCGTATTTCTGCCTTTTATGTCAGTAGGAAATCCATTCATGTTGATAAGATGCAGCTTTAAATTAACATAAAGTACAGCTTATTATTAGTCCAATAGTTGGCACGTATGAAAAGCCCATAGTTTTAATTTATATGTATATTCCACTCTATTGGCTGATTTCAGAGTTCAATTATATTTATAAAAAAAAACAGGAATCAATACATATATTAAATCTACAAAGAAAAATCATGTTACATTTTATTTATTTTTTATACAGCAATCGCAATGGCACTTAGACTTATATACCGCTTCGCAGTGCTTTCCAGCCCTCTCTAAGCAGTTTACAGAGTCAGCATGTTGCCTCCAACAATCTGGGTCCTCATTGTACCACCTTGGAAGGATGGAAGGCTGAGTCAACCTTCAGCCAGAGAGAATCAAAATGCTGACAGCTGGCAATCAGCAGAAATAGTCTGCAGTACTGCATTCTAACTACTGTGTCACCGCATCGCTTATAGGATTGTGTTAAGAATTTTGGTTATAATGGTAAAATCTAAAATTTTTAATTTAAAGAGAGGAAATTAGAATAGAAAGGTAAAGGTAAAGGTTTCCCTCGCACATGTGTGCTAGTCATTTCCGACTCTAGGGGGCGGTGCTCACCTCCATTACAAAGCTGAAGAGCCAGCGCTTTCCGAAGACGTCTCCATGGTCATGTGGCCACCATGAGTAAATGACAAAGCTGCATGGAATGCTGTAACCTTCCCACCAAAGGTGGTCCCTATTTTTCTCACTTGCATTTTTACATGCTTTCAAAGTGGTAGGTTGGTAGAAGCTGGGACAAGTAACGGGAGCTCACTCCGTTACGCGGCGCTAGGGATTTGAACCACTGAAATGCTGACCTTTCTGATTGGGAAGCTCAGTGTCTCAGCCACTGAGCCACTGTGTCCCTGAGAATAGAAAAGAATCACTAAAAATTGCAAGGAAAAAGAAAAAAAGTCATTTTTTCCTCTACATAAAATCTTTAGCCCCTTCTACTGTCCCGTTTTTACATCATAAAATTACTTAACTCTGCTATATCTTCCAAAAACCAAAACAGATGCATTTCCTACACAAATATGTTTGTTCTTTATAATTAATTCCTTAGTCCATTTAGAACTTTCTAAGAGCAAAATCTTGTTTAGCTTTTTGCTGTTTATTTCAGATTCTTTAAGTTCTTAAGCTTATAATTAATTTTTAGTTTCTTCAAAGTAGAAGATAAATTCACCTGATAGAGACTTTTCAAACTTGTCTACTCGCTTTAATATGATTTATAGGCAATTTTCAAAAGCAATTTGAAAGTGAGGTTTGCAAACTTAGTTTCCCTTAAATGATTCTGCTCAGTTACAATCAACATTGCTCTTCCTGTCATCTCCTGATGCTCAAGCCACTGTTTTGCAGGCTCCATGTTAGGAGTTGCTGTCTGGAGAATACATGGGCAATCTCCTATCCTTTTCTTATCCAGAGAGTTTTTTCAAGGAACCAGTTTACTCATAGTTCCTTTGTCTTTTCATGGTTGTCAACTTCACTTTCATAGAGCTGTTTTAGTTGGCCATAACTCCTCTGGAAGTCCAAAATGAAATTTCATTTTAAATTATTATAAATATCTAAAAAGATGAACAATTATATGTTCTTAATCTGGCACCTAGTAAGTATTTCTGAGATGTTTTTAAGAAAGAGGTACATAAATGCACCATGGCACTAGCAGTGACAAGGTAGATCCATATTTGTACTAAATACTGTGAATCATCAATTTAGTACTTTCTACATGGAAAGCTGGATTTTGAAGGACTCAGACTGATGAACAGGTTTTTTAGGTTGACAAACAAATCATTAGGGCTGTGCAGTGATTCCCATTCAGTTTCCAAAGTTGCTTCCTTATGTATGTGAAGGCAAATGCAGTAATTGAAAATTGCTGCTAATAAGTCATCCTCTTGAATCTAATCAGTTGATGAAGCTGTCCATGTGAAAACTACTCCGTTAGATTAAATGTAAGGAGAAATTTCCGAGAAAACATGAAGAGGACTCCATCTTCAAGTGGCAAGAAGGAACAAAAGTTAGTTCTAATAGATGAGAATTTCAGGAGTAGAAGTTGAAGTTACACAATAACCATATCTGCATCCAGATCGGGCCAATATCACTTCCTTTAAGAAGAATTAGGTCCATGGCCAAGGCGAACTACCATAATTGAAGACTGCTATTATTGAGAACGACCCTGATTAGGGGATCTAAGAAGAATGAATCCCTTAGCTCTCCAACTTCTGCCATTACGTCCAGTCTCCAGGAGATGGCAAAGTATCCAAGCTGAAGATCAGTCAAGAAAGCACAGAACTTATTAAGGAGTATGACCCCTCTCATGCTGATTGAACTCAATAGTGTGAGTTAGCTTTGGTTAGGTTCCACTGATTTCAAGGAATTAATCTGTCTAAACCATAATACACTGATAAATGTGCTGTGATACATTTTAATCAGTGGAATGACTTGCCTTCAGAAGTTGGGGGTGCTCCAACTCTGAGGGTTTTAAGAAGAAATTGGACACAACTATTTGTCTGAAATGGTATAGGGAAGTTGGAACATAAGCCCCACAAGGCCCCTTCCAACTCTGTTATTCTGCTAAAGAATAGAGCTAGGAGATAAATCTATGGGGCCTCCAAAATATATTGATTATCCAGAGAAGAAATTGTTCTGTCCATTGTGTTAACAAAGTATGAATAGAACTGTAATGCAAAGACTATTCCAAAAATGTAGACATTGGCTTCTTGTATTATGTTGGCATGTTCGCTAATGCAAAAGCTCTCATCAGTGAGAACTTATTATTTAAACATTCATTGACAAGCTTGCATCCATCCAACCAATGACTCCAACATCCAACCGATAAGAAATGTTGCAACTTTCAGCTCTTTATCTTGATGCACTGTGGTGGCTACTTTAACAGATTAATTTCAGTGTCACGTCTGATGTGAGACCACAAAGAAAAAATATGCAACCCAAATGATAAAGTTTTCTTTTCAGTTGTACAGCTAGTTTTAAAATGCCAATATTCATCATGCTGAACATGACCTTTGCAAATGTGTCTAACCTTAAAGTATTATATTCTGGCAAAGCAAAATCTTAAAATACAATCATGCTAATGTTTATTATATTGGAAATCATGATAGTTAGTAGACTGTCAACCTTTTTTTAAAAATCCTATTGGATTTTGAATTGGATTTATTACCAAATAATTTACTACTAAATAGTGAAAGTAATTACTAATTTCAGTGAATCTAGACTGATTAAGTCTTGGATCCAAGTAATCAACCAAGAGACTACTTTATGTCTAAACCAGTGGTGGGATTCAGCCAGTCAGCACCTATTCAGGAGAACCGGTTGTTAACCTTTTAAGCAGTTCGGAGAACCGGTTGTTGGAAAAAATCTCCTTTTGTTTCTTCCCACTTTACAGGGCTGTAAGGAAGGCAGGAAGGAAACATTCTGGTTTTATTTCTAGCCTAATCTTTATTGCCCTGCTTACAGAAACTGCCTCTCCCGTTAACCCTTATTACATTGTAACTGCTAAGGCGAAGCGCCCATTGACATGAGTGATGTTGAGTTGGCCACAGCCACCATTCACATGACCACTGAGCCACGTCCACCCAGCCGTTCATTAGGGCAGAGAACCGGTTGTTAAATTGTTGAATCCACCACTGGTCTAAACATAAACCACTTAACTTTAACAATATTGGTCTCTGATTATCTTTAGATCATCTGGGCCTGGATAATAAACCCAAAAGGCAGATATCTGACATCAACAAAGTAGACCTGAACAGTGGATCACCAAATCTAGTTTAGAAAAGCCAACCTCCAAATCTTCTAAAGAACTTTGAAAAGAGATTTTATAATCTCATTTTGCTGGTTTCGTTTTGCTGGCTGTTCTTAGCTCATCTTTTCCCTAATTCTAATAATAGCCTCCTGATATATATTTTAACTAGCTGAGGGCCTTGACCTGTACCTGAATTCACATTAATTTGAGCAATGTCTGATTCATTTGACACTGATGATCTTTTGGCTGAAGTAAGTTTCTGGTTGCTCCTAGGATTCAGAATAGAAGCTTTCCTATTGTGACTCTTTGGGCCTATGTATTATTCATAAACTCTCTTGTTCTGGGCAAGGGAAGGAACCAAATAAATATTAATTTCAAAGTCATACAAAGCCCTCCATAGCTTCTGCAGTGGCTCTCATTGCTCCAGGGACATACTGTAGCAGAACCTACCAGGCAGAAAAATAGAAATGCATTACCTGAAAAATAATGTTATCAACAATTATCAAAATAATTATTCATAACCGGAATGAATAGTAACATTACAATGGATATTAAATACCATGCGTTTCAAATATTTTAATATTAACTTGCAAGCGATGAGTTTTGGCCAAGTACCTGTATTGTATGATATTCTTAAATTGCTACTTTAAATTGGACCTCATCCAACGATCACATTCAGCACCAATAGCTGAAATCAGGTGTTTTACTGTGTTCTATGCTACTTGAAAGTGCACCTGGAGACCATGCTTCAACTGTCAAAGCCAAAATTATAGAAAATAATTCCATTCCAGGTAGATTGTAACTCTGAATAAATGAAGTGAACCATAAACTGAGATTACAGAATGTTAAGTTTGAAGTTTGAAGTTTATTGGTATTTGTATGCCGCCCACTCCCAGGGGACTCTGGGCGGCTTACAGACAACAAGGGAATTAAAAATTAAAAAAAAAAATAGAGACATAATCATTTTAAAATTACACAACCTACATACACTTAAATGGGGCTGGATGCTGATCAACAGCCCAGGCCTGCTCGAACAGCCAGGTCTTAGTGCTTTACAGAAGGCCGGAAGAGTAGTGAGGGTCCAGATCTCTACGGGGAGATCATTCCATAGGGCCAGGGCGGCAACAGAGAAGGCCCTCCCCCGGGGGTCGCCAGCCAGCATTGTCCCGCCGACGGCACCCGGAGGAGGCCCAATCTGTGCAATCTAATCGGTCTTTGGGAGGTAAATGGCAGGAGGCGGTCTCTCAGGTAGCCAGGTCCTAAACCATGTAGGGCTTTAAAAGTAACGACTAGCACCTTGAAGCGTGTCCGGAGACCAATGGGAAGCCAGTGCAGCTCGCGGAGGATAGGTGTAACATGGGTGTATCTAGGTACATCCATTATCGCTCGCGCAGCTGCATTCTGGACCAGCTGCAGTCTTCGAGTACTCTTCAGGGGCAGCCCCATGTAGAGCGCGTTACAGTAATCCAGTCTTGAGGTGACGAGGGCGTTAAGCTGTTATAGCAGTTACAGCAAAGGTGAATTAAAAAATATTTGACATTTATTTACATTATGGTAGCTCTGTGATCTAAAGCCTGGTTTCATGATTTAGTGAAATTCTTTGATCAATTTAATTCCTCTGGCTACTACCAACACCAAAATTCACAGGGACTGCAGTGGTATATGAGGAAAGTCTGAGAAACAGTGTGAAGAGATGCTGCCTAAGGAATGGTCAGATAAGAGAGGAGGGAAATACCCGCAGCTTCATAATACAGTAGGTGAAAAAAGAGGTTCGTAAGAGACCTTCTCCAAGTCAGATTTTAGCAGATTAACAGAGTCGGAAGGGACCTTATAATGTAGGTCATCTAGTCAAACCCCCGCTCAAGCAGGAGACCCTACACCATTTCTGACAAATGGCAGTCCAATCTCTTCTTGAAGGCCTCCAGTGATGAAACCCCCAGAACTTCCAGAAGGCAACTTTGTTCCATTGGTTGATTGTTCTCATTGTCAGAAAGTTCCTCCTTGTTTCTAGGTTGAATCTCTCCTTGGTCAGTTTCCATCCATTATTCCTTGTCTGGCCTTCAGGTGCTTTGGAAAATAGCTTCACCCCCTCCTTTCTATGGCAGCCTTTCAAATATTGGAACACTGCTGTCATGTCTCCCCTGGTCCTTCTTTTCACTAGACTAGCATGCCCAGTTCCTGTAACCTTTCTTCATATGTTTTAGTCTCCTAAACTCCCCTAGTTGGTCTCCTCTGCACACTTTCTAGAGTCTCAACATCATTTTTATAGTGTGGTGACCAAAACTAGATGCAGTACCTCCCATAGACCCATTAGATCCCACAGATTAGGCCGCCTCCGAATTCCATCTACCGGCCAATGCCGGCTGTCGACCACCCGGAGGAGGGCCTTCTCTGTGGCTGCTCCGGCCCTCTGGAACGATCTCCCCGTGGAGATTCGGACCCTCGCCACCCTTCAGGCTTTCCGTATAGCCGTTAAGACCTGGCTGTCCCAGCAGGCCTGGGGCTGTTGAGTTCCACCCCTACTCGAATTGGTTGTGCTTGTTGTGATTTTTAAATTGTTGTATTGTTGTCTTGTTTTTTGTCTTTTTTGTATCTGTTCCCCTCCCCTTGGCTTTTGTTCAGCCGCCCTGAGTCCCTTCGGGAATAGGGCGGCATACAAGTCGAATAAATCCAATCCAATCCAGTACTCTACGTGTGGTCTTACTAGGCCTTTATAGAGTGGTATTAATACCTCACTTGATCTTGAATGTATCCCTCTGTTAATGCAATTTAGGATTGCATTGGCTTTTTTGGCTGCTGGCAGAGGGCGGAAATCCTCAGACTATAAATGAAACAATGGGAAATTTGTCTTTTCAAACTTGCAAGATTCTATTAATGTATCCTTACACTAAAAGTAGAATTAGCCCATCAGCTCATGTTTTCTGTCTGGTCTACCTGGGAAGACTGATATAGACACACTCTTGAAATAATTCAGTAAGGAAATGAAGCAACATCATTCATTGTCAAACAACAAAGATAGCATTGGTTGTGTTCTGTTTATTGAAGTCCACTCGTGATTGAACAAATAACAGTAAATATAGCAAAGCTACTTATTGCCTGAAACAATAACCTAACAGGAATCAGTCACCATTTTTAAAGTTCAATAGCAGACACCAAATGGATGTCAGTGTCTCAAGGATGAAGCTTGAACATTGTATTCAGAGGTGGTTTTGATTGGATGACTTTCATTTGCAAAATTTGTGGAATGAGAAACGAAATATACTCTTGTTATCCAAGGCTGCAATTAAGCCTCATTATAATTTAAAACATTTATGAGATATGAAGACTGCAACACAGCAAGCTCTTTATAGGAGTATTACAGAGGTGGGTTCCTACCAGTTCGCACCAGTTCGGTAGAACCGGTTCGTCAAATCTACCGAACCGGTTAGAAGAGGTTCCACCAGTGGACCCGGAAAACAGGCCACACCTACAGAAGAGGTTCCAAAAAATTTTGAAACCCACCACTCTCTCTCTCTCTTTCTCTCTCTCTCTCTCTCTCTCACACACACACACACACACAGAGACTCACACAGAGAGAGAAAGAGAAAGAAAGGAAGAAATAAATAAAGAAAAAAAGAAAGAAGAAAGAAAGAAAGAAAGTGAGAGAGAGATGAAGGAAAAAAGGTAAAAGGGACAGAGAGACAAAAGGAAGGAGGGGGGGAGAGAGAGAGAGAGAGTGAGAGAGAAATAACATGGCCGGCAAGCCACTCCCACCGGGTCACATGGCCAGCAAGCCACTCCCACAAAGGAGGCCACACCCACAGAGTAGGTATGAAAATTTTTTGAAACCCACCACTGGAGTATTAGAAGCCAAGCCAGGAAGAAATTCATTTCCATTATCAAGACCGAACTCAATTCTACTTCGTTAGTGGGATGAAATCTTTTCCCCAAATAATGGCAGGTATTCTGATTTGGTCAACCTTATGACCAAAATTCCATTTATAGATGGAAAACACAGAAACCGTTTTCACGGACGCTGCATTCCGCTTGCAAGGGATTGATGGACTCTTAATTAAGTCACGAAGATACTACGGAATTGTGTGGAGAAATGTAAACAAAAGGCCTAAATGAAAATAACTTCTTTCTCTTCTGGAATCCACAGGGGTCCTGCCATTCACAGAATCCATACCTATATCCATAATGAAAGACAAATATGCTTAAAGCAGCTTTGGGACAATTGTCAACATGGAGGCCAAAAGGTCATTTGGCAAATGGCAGTTATTCCTGATGAGGAAGCCACTTTGGTCTAGTGGTGAAGGTATTAGCCTAGAAACCTGGAGGTCATGAGTTCTGGTCCCACAATAGGCACAAAGCTAGCTGGGTGACCTTGAGTTGGTCACTTTTTCTCAGCCCTAAAAAGATGGAATAAGTTGCCTTGTTAGAGTTGGTGGGGCTTTGGACAATTATTAGGCTAATAAGATCTCCACAAAGAGCTTTGAAACAAGAATCTGGTGGCCTCTTTTCCTACTAGCAAATTTTACTGCTACTGTATTCCTGATTTTAGACCAACCTGGTTCCTCTCCTACAGTGAAGAACGTTGCATTCTCTTTTGGGGTGTTGATTCTAAATTTGATACAGACTACAAAAGAACCACTGGAAGTTCTACAGCAACTGATTGATCAAAGTGGACATAGAAGATACTGTAGTCGTTGGCTTGTCTGAACTTCCAAGTGTTGCCTAAATGCATCCCATTCATCGTTCTAAAAATGCCTGGAATCTGCAAAGCATTTCAAAGCTTCCTCCCTAACAGTGGATTAAAACCTTAAACTATAAGTGATGACATGAATCAGAAGAGATCTTAATGGATATACGGCAATCGTTAACACCAACATCCACTATGCTTATTGACTTGGCTCAGTTGGGAAAGTGACAGAGTGAGTCACAATCATGCTTAATTTGTCCTTCTTAAAACTGACTGGTGACTTCCAATTATTTTATCAGAGGTAGTTTTACGGAGGAAAATGAAATGCCACTTAAGAGATGCTGCAAGTGGAGCAGTTGCTGAACCAGATGTCCCTGTTGATCAAGCTGGAGATTCAATTCTAGGCAGGTTTGGCTTCCTTTGTCAAGACAGAGAAGGAATTGTGTTTGTCCCTCACAATAAGCTGCCCGATTTGTCCCCATTAATCTGCTTGGCAACAGCAAGGGACGGGGGATCTGGCTGTGAATAGCCAGAAGGTTTGTATTCTCTTAGTAGATTTATTACAGGAGACATCACAGCTAATTGTCCCTTTATTCAGTGATTAGTATTTGTTTGCACAGGATTTTCCAAAAGAAGGTTAGCTTCTCTTGTCAGATGGTTTGCTCAGCCTTTTTCCAAACATCCTTCAAGCTCTCTTGTAGGACTAGCCATGTTAATCCCCTTTGATCCCCAAGATTTTTTCTCTTTTTTTCCCCCTCTCTTCCAGTGGAAAGTCTCTTTTTTGTTCCAATGCTCAGACAGTGTTGTCTCTCATTAAAAATTTAAAGATTGACAGTTGATTTTTCTTTCTTTTTTTATTTTTCTTTCCATCTCCTGCACTTGGAGATTTGCCTAGCCATGGATTCAGATGTATCAAATGTGTTTGTATACATCACACTTAAAGTGCATGGAAAAAAAAAAAAACCCATGTAGGATTGGGTTATGTGCCCATTAGAAGGAATGAAAGAGTAAGCAAGATATTTACATATTGAAAGCCATTAAATCTTTGTGTTTTACTTCCATCCAGTGGTGGGATTCTACTGGTTCAGACTGGTTTGGGTGAACTGGTAGCTTTGACAATCAGCTGGGAGCGACCAGTTCACCCCGACAATTAGATGGGCCCACCCGCTCTACCTATCTTAAACTTTTCAGCTGATTTCCTACCTTAATCTTTTCAGATGATGCATGCAGCAGAGCGATGTGCCACACGAATCAGCTGTGTTACTCCTCCGAAGAAACCCAGAAGTGAAGATTTCTTTAAACTGCGCACGGATGCGTAGCAAATCGCACAATTACCAAATCGGTTGTAAAACTGGGAGGATTCCACCACTGCTTCCATCCATTGTATAATGGATGGATCCAGTGTGCTACATATTGCTGGTTCTTAATGGTATCCTAAGATCCATCATTAAGTCTCAGTTAATCAGTGAATGTGCGCAATATATTTTTTGGTTGGATTTGAGTGTGTTAAGAATTAATTCTGCATATACATAAATTGCTATTCTGTAGATTAAGCTATACTGTGGTCACAGACCTTCATAAAATATGTTAAATAAAAAAACATGTAACGAATTACTACAAGTTGTTTATATGATAGAAGCCTATGCCTTCATGCAGATGTTGATTCATCATACAAGGCTTGGTGACATAATGCATAAGCCAAACCTGTAATGTTTTGTCTTAAAAGGGGATTATACCAAGAAAATAGTTTCTGATGCAACAAATCATATAGTTTTTAACTGGTCAAGAATATTCCCAGACTGCCTGGATAATAAATTAATTTTTAACACAGAGAATTAATTAACATATGAAGATCTCATATCAAGGGCAGCAAGCTTTAAAAATCAGACTATCTCTTTCCCTTAGGGGTAAGAAGGAAAGTCCTCAGATCAGTGGCATGGTCTTTAAAACTGATAGGAACAAAGCCATCCATTAAATAATCTTGGGCCAGCCCTCCTAATCAGTAAGAATCATACAGCAGTATGAAGAATTTCTTATCTTGAGAGGTCTTTGAAGTACACAGGACAATGATTTGCATATGACAGCTACAACAGAACAAAGAGTTGATGGGACATCAAGGTTAGTTTTCAGAAATAAAGAAGGAAGCAATGCATTGGGATTTCATCCAGTGGAGAGCTTTCTGGGGACCAAAAGGAAATGCAGGACATAAATATAAAACAAGCCTGTTTATTCTACATAACAGATATACAGGGAGGGGTGCAGGGTCCAAAGAGAAGAAAGGAAGGACAATTTTGATGCCCCAGGATAAGGAGCTTTTAAGAAGAGATTGAATAACAATTTGTCTGAAATGGGATAGGTGGACTAGAACAGGTGGTCATCAACTGGTGGTCCATGAACCACTGGTGGTCCACGAGAAAATGTTGGTAGTTCACAGAAAAATTATTTCCATTTTTATATTGCACTAAATCAGGGTCTCAAACTACGGCCCTGAACCGATATGTGAATTGAACATTTGTTTGCTACAGAGAGTCTCCCACTTGGGGGTCTTTTTGTGCGGGTCAGAGGGGGGCAGAAATTTTGATTTGGACTCTGCTTCAGCCTCCTGGTGCAGGGTTTTGGCGAAGGCTAGAGGGAAGCACTGTTCGTGGCAAGAGCCAGAAGCCTTGTTCCAGTGGGGCTGCATCATGGCCTGGAACTGGCTGACCATCTCAGCCCACTGAGCCTCCATGTTCTGGTACCTGGCCTTGCACTCCCACAGGTCTTCCATCTGCTTGGAAAGCTATGCTCTAGTCCCTCAGCGAGGTGTTTCTGCTGAGCCTCCTTCTCAGTCAGATCCAATTTGAACTGAGCCGCTGTTTTGCCAACTCTTTCTCATGGTGGCTGCTTAGCTCCAACAACTGCTTCCTCTTGGGGCTCTAAGGAGCCGGGCGGGCAGGCAAGGAGTGGCTCCGAGGGGAAGAAGTGAGTAGAGGCTGGCGTGGTGCACTTCAATGTGAGTGACATCAAGTTGGCCATGCCCATCTAGTCCATGACCACCTAGCCATGCCCAGCCAGCCAGTCATTAGGCAGTTATATTAGTGGGTCCGCGGGATTTAAAATTATAAACTTAGTGATCTCTGGAGTCCTCTTTTATTTCCTCTGGGAGGGGCATTCATTGTCTACCTGTGGCCTTACTCCCCTGTTCTTAGCTGCTCCTTCATCTGGCAACTCTGTGCATGCGCACACTGGGAACAGGCTCCAGCTGTTCATCTGCCTCACTGATGTCTGACTTTGAGGCAGCTGATAACTGGCATACGGCTCTGCCCCACTCTCTGCCTCCAACACAGAGCCCTCACCAGAGCCTTCCCCAGACTCCAGGACTGGCCCATGTCCTCTCCAACCTCCTCGCTGTCTGAATCTGCTGCCAGCTCTGCTGGCGGGCCACAACACATTTCATATACTAAAGAAAACTCAGTTGCTTCAGATCAGGGTTTTTTTTCCCCCAGAGGGAACTGAATCATTGTTTAATTCTACATGCAACTCAAATACTGTTGGGAGGTTTTGGAGTACCCAGGAAAGATGAACTTTAAAAATGCTCCTGATAAATTGAAATTAAATGGTGTGTTTGCTACCTTTCCTGCTTTAGTATTTTTTTTTCAGACCCAGCAGGCTGCAGTCTAAACACTTTAGGCAAATCATACTATTGCAATGATGTCAAAACTCAATTTTGAAGGATTTGGCATTACTACAAATTACTGTTGATGTATGCAGATGGTCCTTGACTTACAAACCATTCATTCAGTGACCATTCGAAGTTCCAATGGCATTGAAAAAAGTGACTTATGACCATTTTCACACTTAAGACCCCATCGACATCATGGCAAAAGTGCAGGTGATTGGCAGCTGTCATGTATTTATGACAGTTATCCTCTCCTGGGATCGAGTGGTCATCATTTGTAACCTTTCCACTGGCTTACGACAAGAAAAGTCAATGGGGGAAAGCCAGACTCACTTAACAACTACAGTGATTTGCATAACAACTGTTGCAAAAAGATTGTAGAATGGGCCAAACTAATTGTCTTGCTTAAAAACCAGAAACTTTGGGCTTGTAAATTGAGGAATACCTGTATCAGAGGTGGGTTCCTACAGTTTCGCACCTATTCGGTAGAACCGTGTTCGTCAAATCTACCAAACCGGTTTAGAAGAGGTTCCACCAGTGGACCCGGAAGCAGGACACACCTACAGAAGAAGTTCCAAAAGCTTTTGAAACCCACCACTGGTCCTTGGATATGATTATTCTACACTATCATGCTCATATGTATAAAACTCAGTGCCTCTGTGAAAGGTAAGGATGACCTGCTGCGTTTGTGGTGCAATCAAACATTGCGTGTGTGAAGTTGTTTTAACGCAAACCAAAGATGCCTTTAAAAAACAAGTTTACAACCATATTCTTATGCATGCAGTGCTGTGTTGAGGTAATTTAAGGTGGTTCTGACAAGTGTCGTCGGCAATCTTCATATCCGGTCACATGGGCGGCAAGCCGCTTCCCATCCGGGTCACATGGGTAGCAAGCCACTCCCACAAAGGAGGCCACACCCACAGAGTAGGTTCGAACAATTTTTGAAACCCACCACTGACCTGTATGTATGTTTCAGAAGCACAGGGAAGCTTTTGCTGGTGTTCCTAAAATTGATCTGCATGCACATAGTATTTCTATCCTTTTACTTATTATTCATATAATATAATTATCTCCCTGGAATTGTGAATTCTTCCCTCAATTGTAGCAAGGAGCAAACTGCAATATAAAATCACCTGTGAGTTTTCATCCATAGGAGTAATTCCAAAGAACAATTTAGTGCTATACACTGGTTGAATTATATATTCATAATCAGAGGCCCCTATTATGATGCTTCCAGCATTTGAAATTAAGCCTGTAGTGACCAGAGGTCTTTTTGGTCTAATCATGAGACTCTGTTTAAGATACCTCTGTGAAAAAAAGCAGCATTATTTTATATTCGGAAATGGATTTGGGGGGGGGAGGGAAACCTTGTGCTTTGCTTCATGCAATTTTGCATAATCTCATGTGCAATGGAAACAAACCTGCTTTTATAACAGATTTATACTCCACACCATCTGTTTCTTAAGAGACCTACAAAGCAGCAAACGATCAATAGACATAAAATAATACAATCATTAAAACATCAAACAGTCAAAACAAGAGCAACAGAATAATATATAAAAATGTTAACCAGAGATAAATCAATTTAGGTGCCCCTTTTTGTAAAATAAAAAAAAAGAAAGAAAAAAAAAGGTTGGAAAAACTTAAGGCAGCTTGGAGTGGTCCAAAGAAGTAATCCACCAGATCTTAGGGACCTGGGGGAGAAAGAAATGTGTTCTCTAATTTAGCTTTCGCTATCTGTAATTCTCCATATGTTAACTCCATCCTCCCTAGCAGCACATCCAATGGGTTAAGATTACAGGAATTAACCTCACACATCCAGGGAACACGGTTTTCTGTAGTGTTCTTCATCCATGTTTCATCCAAAATTCAGTCACGAATAAAATTTAGGTCACTTATTTGATTTATACAGCCACCCATCTCATACATGACTCTGGTTGGTTTACAACAAATAGATCAGTGTTTCTCAACCTTGGCAACTTGAAGATGTCCGGACTTCTACTCCCAGAATTCCCAGCCAGCGAATGCTGGCTGGGGAATTCTGGGAGTTGAAGTCCGGACATCTTCAAGTTGCCAAGGTTGAGAAACACTGGAATAGATAAAACAAGATAAAATGAATAATATAAAATAAAGACACATAGCAGTTATGTGTCTAAAAATAACCACACATCTAGGGTACAAAACCAAGTTTTTAGGGCCTAATGAAAGTTCAGCAGAGTTGGAGTTAAATTGCACTTTGTGTTTTAAAAGAAAGGAACCAAATTTTAGGTAACACCACATAGTTGGTTAGTATTAGCCAGGTGGACGCACCTAAGAACAAAGGAACACCCCCCAGGCATAGTCAACCTTATTAGTAGGCAAGGTGGAAACATGATTAAATGACATATTTTACTTATTGTAAAGCCACATTAGCAGAATCTTCCAAATCTGAAACAGTGACGTGCAGTCAGGGGAGGCAGGGGAGGCACAAGCCTCACCACTGTCAATCATAAAAAGGAAAAAAAATGTAAACGGGAAAAGGCGAGTGCTGAGGTTAGGCTAGCTAGCTGCTGTCACACCGTGAATGACTACCTGTTTAAAAAAGCCTCTAAAAAGCGCCCTCTACTATGAGGCAGGAGAACTGCATGCCTCATCTAGTCTGACTTTTCAGGCGCTCGAGCAGAGTTAAGCGAGGGTTAAAAGGCCTAAAAAATCCAAGGTAGTGAGGCACGCAGTTCTCCTGCCTCATAGTAGAGGGCGCATTTTTTAGAGGCTTCAACTCTGTCATTCTGTTTAAATCTGCAGCGTCGCGCTCACTCTTCCTCCTCTCTTTCTCCATTTCTGATGCCCCCATCCCACGCTCCCCTCTTTCCTTCAATTTCCTTTTCTTTCTTTTTCTTTAATAAATGCATGCTCAGGCATTCTCTCCTCTCCCGCGACACCCCACTGACTAAAGCACTTTCTTTCGCCCGCCTGCGCTCACAGCAGAGCTCAGGGGGGCAAAAGAAAGTGCTTTAGTCAGTGGGGTGTCGGGGGAGAGGACTGCCTCACCAACCATAAACCTCACTGCAACGTCACTGATCTGAAAGTACAATTCTCCCACCTTCTCTTTAACAGCCTGAGAAACCAGGAGGGAGTTTCTCTGACCTTCTTGCTCCATCCACTATCTACTTGTGGCCTATGTAGTCTCTTATCTGACCATCTAACCTTGACCCTCTCTCCAAGGATCGTCTCCACATGCCACTACATATATACCTGGATATGGGTGGCCATACCAAGCACTCAACGGAGCCCAGTCTGGCCCCCAAGTTCTTTATTGTTGAAGCCATCCAGGTTCTTGCCAGATAGTTAAATCAAGATTACCTTAACATCATCCCAGTTTATTTCAATAATATATACTGCTTTGATATAAGTCTTAAATTTTACAGTAAAGCTTTGTTTCTGTGGCTCAGTTTGGCAGAAGCTGCACCTTCAGATAGGAATTTTATCGACTGCATAGAATATTGATGACTCTAATAATTTGTGCCCTGCATATGGTCTCCTTAAAGCTATCATGTAATCCTCTAGCCAGGGCTACGTCTGTAAAGAAAAAAAAGCCACCTCCATTTGCATGGTAATGAAGTGGCGCTGAAAGTCCTCTTTGGAATTGTTAGCCACACTACAGTGTCACTATGGATAGGGAAGCAAGACTTAAGGATAAATTGAATTCTTCCAGACACTCTGAGACATTCACGGAATAATAGATTTTAGTAGCCACCAAGAAGATGGGTTTGATGGATCTAGTATAAGAAATTATTGCAGCCTTTTTCATTAGCAGCTATCACACTACAGTTGCAGTTATGAGTGAATTCAGTTTTTCTGGAAATAAAAACAAAACAGAGTCGAATTACAATAGGAATAGGCAGAAGGTAATCATAATTTGAATGAATTTGTTAACATAGGAAACAAAGAAGTAGTTGATCTGAAGAATTCTATAGGGAAAATAATTCCTTCTAGTTATCCAAGTCATCTATTATATATATATTAGCCTTTCCTATGGCTATATAGGTCAGCCATTTAATAAACAAAACTATATATTACTGTATATTTAACAATAAACGAAATGATAGATAGATGATAGATGATAGATAGATAGATAGATAGATAGATAGATAGATAGATAGATAGATAGATAGATAGATAAAAGAGATAGATAGATAGATAGATATATAGATAGATGATAGATAGATAGATAGATAGATAGATAGATAGATAGATAGATAGATAGTTAGATAGATAGAGAGATAGATATATAGATAGATAGATAGATAGATAGATAGATAGAAAGTGATAGTTAGGTTAGGTTAGGTTAGGTTAGGTGTTAGGTTTTAGGGTTAGGTTAGGTTTAGTTTAGGTTTATTAGATTTTATTTGCCGCCCTTCTCCCAGGACTCAGGGCGGCGTACAACATTAAAAGAAACACATAATACAAAAGTTAAAACAAATATAATTAAATAGAATACCCCAAACCCAATTAAAATTGACAATGACATTTTTTAAAAAAAAAAAAAAAATCGAATTAAAATTAACAGTGATCAATATTAATTTTGTTTTGTTCAGGTCAGGCTGGCTTGCTGGATAGATAGATAGATAGATTAGATAATGAGTAGATAGATAGATAGATAGATCGATAGATAGATAGAGAGATAGATCGATGAGATAGATGATAGATAGACAGATAGATAGCAATAGGAAAGGCTAATATGGTTCCCTCCATCTGGCCTAACTTGTATGATCAATGCCAAAAATGATGGGAATGATTATTTTAAACATCTGCATGAACAGCTGTTTTTCATGTGAAATCTATTTACCCCTTGCATCTGTTTTGTTTATTAAATGGCAGATATTTACACTGAGTGTTGAAGATGTTATTAGTTTGGTGTTGTTCTTTTAATTTAAATTGGTAGATATTGGATTTGTCTCTTGAGAAACCTATATGCGGGTCAAGAAGCACCATTAAGAACTGGAGACAGGAACCACTGATGGGTTCAAAATTGAGAAAGGAGTTTCAGCAAGGCTGTATACTGTCAATCTGCCTATTTAACTTATATGCGGAGCATATCATGAGAAAGGCAGGGCTAGATGAATCACAAATTGGAATTAAGATTGACAGGAGAAATAATCAACAACCTCAGATATGCAGATGATACCACCTCAACGGCAAAAAGTGAAGAGGAACGAGAGAATCTCTTGATGCTGGTGAGAAGGAAAGCATAAAAGTCGGCTTGAAAACTCAACATTAAAGAAAACTAAAATCATGCATCCAGCCCTCTCCATTCCTGGCAAATGGATGGAGGAAGAATGAAGGTAGTGACAATTTTTATTTTCCTGGGCTCCAAGATCACTCCAGATGGGACTGCAGCCAAGAAATTAAAAGACGTTTGCTCCTAGGGAGGAAAGCTATGGAAAATCTAGGCAGCATACTAAAAAGCAGAGACATCACCCTGCCACAAAAGTGTTGTATAGTCAAAGCCATGTGTTTCCGCAGTTGCAACGTATGGCTGTGAAAGTTGGACCATAAGGAAGGCTGAGCGCCAAAAGAATGGAGGCCTTTAAACTATGTTTCTGGAGAAGTCTCCTGCGAGTCCCTGGACTGCAAAGTGATCAGAACCGTCAGTCCTATAGGAGAGCAACTCGTGACTGCTCTTTAGAAGGGCCGGATCCTGAAGAGGAAACTCAAATACTTGTGGCACCTAATGAGAAGGAAGGACTCACTGGAGAAGAGCCTAAGGCTGGGAAAGATTGAGGGCAAAAGAAGAGAGGGGACGGCAGAGAATGAGGTGGCTGGATGGAGTCACCGAAGCAGTCGGCGTTAGCTTAAATGAACTCTGGGGGATGTAGAGGACAGGAAGGACTGGAGAAAACATTGTCTTGGGGTCGTGATGGGTCAGGCACGACTTCACAGCTAACAACAAGAAGAAGACATTGGATTATCAAAAAAAAAGCATTTGTTTACATTGATGGCATGAATATCCTTAAATAAATAAGCCTGCAATCTATTATCTAAAGATCTAACTTGTTTTAAGCATTGTGGTGTACCTGAGAAAGTGATTTCCTAAACTTAGGTTAGGTTATTTTATATGTGTGCTGGTCTTCCTAGTGAGATAAGATTTCTTGCGGATATATCCTACGCATACTAATGCACTACTTCCCCCATAAATAAAGGAATTGGGTTTCAGATTCCTTTGAACTGTTTTATATTGGTGGGTCATCAAGGAAATGTCTCTTGTATGTCCAGCTCATGCCAGTTCGGTTCCTTTCCTTTCAATTCTTTCAATAGTACACAGCATTCTTTGGCAGTTCCAATCTAGTAGACCTTGGCTCTTTACTTGTTTATAATACAATTCTTCTCTTTGAGCTTAATGGTTGTTCTTTAATGGTGGAAGGGAAAGCAAAAATCTATATATCCCCGTGCAAAGTCGAACTCCTTAGTATAATACCGTATGCTGGAAAACTTATAGCCACAGAAAGATAAACGAGGTGTTAAAAACGCAACACACTTAGATCGGCAGGAAAATAATAGCTTTGCCAATTTGCTTCCCAAATTCAGATGATCTTCACAAACAAAAAACACAAAAGGAAAAAAAAGGTAGGTTTTTTTTTACAACATCCACAATTCTAAAGATTTCAGTTTCAGAATGTCCCCCCCCCCTCTTGTCACTGATCTACCCTACATGCTTGCACACATATGTGGCAGAATTATTTCTTGAAATGCTGCCCAGGATTGTGATTAGTGTAGTGGGAGGATGGATTGGTTTTCTTCTTGAGATAAATGATGCTGGTATTGTAAAAAGTAAACAATCTGATAAAACATTTGATAAAAATGTTAGGAATGCATGGTTGAGTTTACATTATGCTAAGTCAGATTATTTAACCACGTGGATAGAACTCCATTCACATAGTTGCAAAAGAGAGTTCTCCACAACCTGCCATCATTATTATTTTCAGGCATGCCTGTAGCATATACAAGTCCCGCCCTAAAAATGTGAGGAGCTGCTGCAGAGTTTCTAGAAATATGGCAACATGTCCAGAAAATGAAAAACAAAATGGTAGGAAGTATTCCAGACTATTAAGAATAGAGACAGCTTGTCTTAGAGGAATATCAGGGCTTTGCCATTGGTCACCGTCGAAAGATTTCTATGTGTGGTGTGGCCACCTCGGGTCCACAGTTCCAAGACTGACTATCTAAGTAATAAAGGTTAAGCGTATCAAATATTCCACTGGACCAAAGTTTTGTTTCTCACAATGATCAGCCAGATGCTGGCCAGGGACCCTCCCAAGGAAGGCCTGGTCCTCTCTGCTCTTGCAATTGGCATCAGTATGGCACATTACTTTTGAACCCTGAGCTCAATTAGCTCTCCGGCTAACAGTTGATGTATGGGCCCATGTAATTGCATAGGCCCCGTTAAACCATCTAAAGTTAATGAGCTTCGGAACATCTTATAACCATCGTGCTTACAAAATTTATTGCCGTAATGTTGTGCATAATACATAGCACTGAAAATGAACACTTAAGAAACTAAGGCTGTCGTCTTAATCAGTCTTGCATAGGTGCAAGTCTTGTAGACTTCCCTGCATGTCGTTAGATGTGCAAAGGGTTGTTCTTGATGGGAAATTCCAGAGCAGAATGAAATGTAAAGTAAAACTGAGATTATGATAAGATGGAGCTTAGATTTCTTCATGTGCCAATTATCAGGGATCCAACACAGCCAGCCATTAAAAGGTAAATTTTCATTTACCGCTGAAGAGATAACTGGAAGTGCTAAATGGAACAAGATATTGGTTAAGGCAAAGATAATGGCAAATGACAAAAATATGCACGAAGAAACAACTGAACCTATAAACACCGTGAACCTGAAGGGTTAATGCTTAGAATATAAATCCTTATCAGACCTAAATATTTAACAACGCCCTTTGAAAGACCACATAGCCCTTCCTCACTCAGCTGCCTATTGTACATACTGGATGTGGCTCTTGGTAGCAATAACATAGCTGGTTTTTCCAGTGAAGTGTCACTCTCCTTAAAGGTAAGCATAATATAACTACAGCATTGTACAGCATAGCCCAAACCTGTAGAATAAGGAAAATTAGGGAGACATATGTACAAAAGAGAGTTCAGTTAAAGATAGAACAGAAAGACCAGAGAGTTGGTGATAATAGAATGAAGGAAGAAGGATATAGAGTCGGCAACATTAAAAAATATTACCGCAAAACATCAATCTTTGTACAGGTAGTCTTCAAATTACAACAATTCATGTAATCACCATTCAAAGTTGCAACAGCACTGGGAAAAAAATGACTTATGCTAATTTTTCACAGTATGACTGCTGCAGCATCCCCATGCCCATGTGGTTGCGGCGTGACCCGACAAATGCGTGAACGACAACAATGCACCGACAAACCGTGGCGAGAACAACCGCACATCATCAACCTCCCACAACAACGCGCTGAACAAAAACTGTGCCCACAAAAGCGCAATTTAAGTTAAGGTAAGTGTTAGGGTTAGGGTTAGGTTCAGGGTTAGGTTCAGGGTTAGGTTTAGGGTTAGGTTTAGGGTTAGGATTAGGATTAGGATTATTAGGTTGTTATTAGTTGTTTGTTGAAGGCATGCTTTGTCGGCGCACTGTTGTCGGCACGCTTCTGCGTGCATTCGTCGGTGCGAGTTTGACCCCACGGTTTTCTCACCGCGGTTTCGACAGCGCGCTTTTGTCGAGCGCGCATTTGTCGGTGAACCAGTTACATTTGGATGCTTGACTGCTGATTCATGTGTATGATGGTCACAGTGTCTTGGGGTTACGTGATCTCTTTTTGTGACCTTCTGACAAACAAGTCAAATGGGAAAGCAGATTCACTTAACACCTAATTTAACAATGGCAACGAATCAGTTAACAAATGCGGCAAGAAAAGTCATAAATGGGGACAAAACTCATGGAACAAATTTCTCACTTGGCAATATAAATGCTGGGTTCACTTGTGGTGGTAAGTCAAGGACTGCCTGTATAATACAGAAGAATAATTCTTCCTACTATTGCCTTCTTAGTCTTACCATCAGCAAACTTCAAATGTTCATCTGAAGTTTGCTGATAAGACAGCAGGGTATCATCTGTAATGTCCCACCCATTATAAGATATTATAATCCAATGAACAGCCTAAGAGTTTAGAATCAGATCCCTTGTCACATCTTGATTATTCATCCACTAGATTTGCAATCACACTGCAATCAAACGGGTTCGCCGTATCTTTTGTTGTTTGTTTTCTGATTAATGATTGGGGACTGAACGCAGTTTCTCACAGGGATAAACTTTCTGCCAACCAGAATCTATTGCTTGAATGAATTGAAACAGTACAGAAGCAAAGAAAATATTTCTTTTGCCCTTCAGCTAAGCCAACTTCAGATGCTCTTGCTTGGTTCTGCCATTACGTGAGGCTCAGAATTACTCAAACTGAGCTTTTCAAAGGTGGCACTTTCCTATAAAGTATTCTGTTTATAAAGATTCATGAGATTTCTTCTTTAAATACATTTTTAAAATGTCAATATTCTTTTCCTACTTCATTCCTTCTCCTGTCCCCTCCTCCTCCAAACTCTTTCGCTGTAGAAAAAGCACTTTTAAACTATTGCCTTTGTTTGACTCTTCTAGAAATCACCCTGGGATCTGTCACAAAATCTCAATTTTCATTCACTTCATCCCTGCTCTAAACACTGTCATGCTTGCTCACAAAAAATGCATGCAGTGCCTCAAAGTGTGTCTTTTATTTACAACTAATTGCCCTCAATATGAACCTTAAGGAATGTTCAAGACAGCTTGCCTTCAGCTATAACTACCACTGTGTTTAGCCCCTTTGCAATTCATCTCTTCAAAGCAGAAAGGAAAGCTAAATATATAAGCAAATGGGGATGGGTTCTCTAGAAGTTCCCAGGACTGGAATCATGAATGAAAATGTTCAGGTGAAGTAGTTAACATACCACAACATCTTGACTGTCCCTGCACATTTCCAGAACAACAACAAAAGCTGACTTTGAAAAGATGGCTGCCTACCTAATGCCTTGTCTATCCCCTTCCCATTGTTTCAAGCCCTGGGTTTAGCCTGGAGAGCATGTGTTCTCTAAATTAGTGACTTGGGGTTTATTAACATCCCATTTTCAGCTCTTTAATCTAGACTTTGCCTGAAGATCATTCATCACTCCACCCTCCCTTTAGGTCCTAACATCCCCCAGCAGCTTGGTCACCTGGGTAGGCCAGGGATGTTTTGTCCCAGAAGAGTGTGAGATAGTAGATTTAACAGGTAGGGGCTCATGTGTGGAATCTCCAGCTTGGAGGGAAACATCATTGGGGAAGGGCGATTCAAAGCTGTGCTTAATTAGGTGGAAGGAGTGTTTGCATGACCACTAATAGTGGATCAGAGGGACAGTGAGCTATGACTGACTGCTACACAAAGGCAACCATTACTTGCACGTTTGCATTATGTATTACCCATCTCGGGCCTAGTATATTGGCTTTGAAAGGAAGACAAAGGAGGGGGCGTGTCAATGATCACACACCAAATTATAGTGTCTGTGTCCTATTGTCCAAAGATAAGCAATTCATACTGAGGGCAGCTGGAATGGTAGTGCCAAGGGACTATGGGCTCACTCAGTAATCTTGGGCCCTGGGATGGCGATTCTTCCCATGCTGGAGTTGTGGTGAAGTATATCTTTGTTTGTTTGTTTAAAAAGTGTATTCTCTAAAGTGAATAGGATGGACTCATCCCCAGGTGCTGCCCTTGGAAGTCTAGAAGGAAAGACAGCTTTGGGATTTGGAAAACTCACAATTAAATTAGCCCTGAAAACAGATCCAACACAGAGAAAATCAGGCCTGCAGAAGAATGAAATCATAGAATTTTCAGAAGAGAAGAAGAAAAGAAGAAGAAGAGAAGAGAAGAAGAAAGAAGAAAGAAGAAGAAGAAGAAGAGAAGAAGAAGAGAAGAAGAAGAAGAAGAAGAAAGCAAGTGGGATTTATTCCTTAAGTATTTTTATTAGTTGTTGTTTTTAATCAACTACATAGAGAAAGCAGATGCTCCTGTCCAACTCATGAGTTAGTTTTTTGCTGTTTTCACAAGAGAGTGATGTTATCTATCATCTGTAAAAATGGCAAGAACTCAATCTACCTTGTCATTTTGCTACACAAATGGGATAGCCATTATTCTCTGAAGATAATTAGCCTATTAAGACCATCACTCCTTCCTCATCAAAGGTCCTCCATAAAAGATGTCCATCAATCAAGACATCACCGGCTAAGTTCAGGTTTCTTCAACTATTGCCAGAAGAGCCAACTTTCAGTTTCTCACTCAACACTCAATTAAGAGCCTTTAAAATAATAACTCATTAATGCATCTTACTTCACCATTGTAACTTCATAATAGCTGCTAACCTATGCCAGGCTGGCTGGAATAAAAAAAAAAATACAGTGTAAGTTTAGGGGACAAGGAGGACTTCTCAGTGTTTTCTTCTTCAAACAATCAGTCCTTAAGCTCACTAATATCCAATAAATGTCAATATTATAAATGGTGTTTGATTCCAGGATGTAACAAATGTAATACATACATCTATATCTCTATGTTCATCTTTCTCTTTCTCTCCCTCCCTCCCTCTGTCTCAATTTTTATCTCAATCTTGATCTCTTATATCTCTCCGTGTGCCTGTGTGTGGTGTCTGCGCATGTATTGAAATATAAATCTAATGACAAAGCCAGCCAGTGAAGGTTTTAGAAAGTTTTAGAGCAGCACCTTAATTACGATTGCCTGCCTCTGTTAATAGCCGATATGTGAACAGTGATGTGTCTGTTTATGCCACTGATCGCAGCCAAGTTTAAAACTTGTGGGAATTAGGGAGGTGACATCTGCTGTACTGGTTTCCCTTTGGTGTATAATTTTATGACTCCTATAACTTGGAAAAAGAAAATAACAGCAGTGACCACATGGCAGGGACAGAGCACTGTGAGGGCATCCAACATTTAGAATGAGGGAGAGAAGAAAGTTCTGACATCCATACTGAGACAAAGGAGGTTTCCAAGGACAGGAGCCATTTGACAGTTTCAAAACAATCAAAGAGGAGAAGGCCTGTTCTTATGCTTATCTTTGGTTTCCAATAGGTAAATGTTCCCCTCGCACATATGTGCTAATCGTTCCCCGGCTCTAGGGAGGCGGTGCTCATCTCCGTTACAAACCCAAAGAGCCAGCGTTGTCCGAAGACATCTCCGTGGTCTGTGGCTGGCATGACTAAACGCCGAAGGCGCACGGAATGCTGTGACCTCCCCACCAAAGTTGGTCCCTCTTTTTCTACTTGCATTTTACATGCTTTCAAACTGCTAGGTTGGCAGAAGCTGGGACAAGTAACAGGAGCTCACTCCGTTACGTGGTGCTAGGGATTTGAACTGCTGAACTGCTGACCTTTCTGATCGACAAGCTCAGAATCTTAGGCCACTGAGCCACAACGTCCCTAGACATTTTACTCTTTTCCAAAACTGTGGTTTCCAATATGTGAGGCTTAATTTCACTAAATGCACACCTTGTCCATTTACATAAGCTGTCGGTTATGTATTTATTTTTGTTGACTTCCATAGAATCAATCTCGGTCAAACGGTTAAAGAAAATACAATCAACTGAAACATATACAACAACTGAAGAGCCAAACAGATATTAATCACATTGCACCAACATTGCAAGGCCCATGCTTGGCATTCAAGTCGTAAAAGTTTTCCAAAATGTCAGTAAGGTCTCTGGACTAATCTAATCTTAATTACTTCCTGAGTCCTGCAAGATGACATTCTGTAAATCATGTGACCCATAACATGCTTCTCCTATTGGATTCCAGTGGCATGGGTAAAACAACCAGGCAGTCCTACAAAGAACCGCATCCTATGCCACAAAGAGTTTTATAAGTAACTACCAGCTTCTTGAACTGCATCTAGAAGCATATTGAAAACCAATGACCACTGACTATCCTCAATCACACCACTGAAGCCCAAAGCATATCTATATAGAAGGAAATAATTGTGAAAGTTTTATCTGGACAACCCAGAGGTGGTAGGTTCAGCAGGTTCTGACCAGTTCTGGAGAACGGGTAGTGGAAATTCAGAGTAGTTCGGAGAACCAGTAATATCACCTCTGACTGGCCCCACTCCCATCTATTCCCCGCCTTCTGAGTCCCAGCTGATTGGAAGGAAATGGGGATTTTGCAGTATCCTTCCCCTGCCATGCCCACCAAGCCATGCCCACCAAGCCAAGCCAAGCCCACCAAGCCAAGCCAAGCCCACCAAGCCACGCCCACAGAACTGATAGTAAAAAAAAATTGGGATAAACATACTTTGGCTTAATCTGTAGACTGCTGTGAAAAGATAAAGCAGTGTTTCTCAACCTTGGCAACTTGAAGATGCCTGACTTCAACTCCCAGAATTCCCCAGCCAGCATTCGCATTCGCTAGCTGGGGAATTCTGGGAGTAGAAGTCCAGACATCTTCAAGTTGCCAAGGTTGAGAAACACTGGGATAAAGCTTGAAGAAAGCAGCTGTTTGTAGGACATACAGTTATGGAAACTCTTTTGGAGGTCACAGCATAACCATGCAGACTTCTTTAATTAAGAAATGAAACTATTGGAAGAAACAGATGGTGCAGCAGCTCTAACTTTTGTAATAATGAGAAATCTTAGAGTGGTAGAGCTGCCTTGAGAATCTAATAACGAAAAGCAGTACATAGTTAATATTTCAATTGATAAAAAGAAAATACAGGGTATCATAAACAGCAGGGCAAAATTTGTCTTCAATTGCTACATAGAATACACATGGAGAAAGTGAAAGCCAGATACATAATCTGAACATCTACAAAAAGAAAAGGACCATGCCTAGGAACTTGGCTGGAAAACACTATTTAATCCATCTTTTGCTTGGACTAAAAGGAAAGAACTTTAAAAATATTTGCATTTTATTTATTTCTCTAAAAAGGGAAATGAAGGGGAAAAAAACCTAAGAAGCACAAATATGAAAAAAAAATTAATTATCTTGGTATTACCATATTGGAATGCTGTACTTTGATACCACTGAGATACTATTGAGGAACGTTTTCACGTTATGGTACCATACGTAAAATTCAAAAGGTATGAATAACATCTTCTAAGTTAGCTTTAGATTCTTGCTCAAACTCTGTACCAGAAGCTCAGCTATGTACTTAAGATTGAGAAAAGGTTAAAATTTAGGATGTGTGCATTGAACCTATTCTGAATGTGTTACCAGTACAATGCAGCATAAATCTGTTTAACATTTTTATTGTTTCTCTATAAACCTTCTTTAATATTACTTTTTCTCCCCTTGCTACAGATACCAGGCAGGGGTTTTTTTTTTATCGTTAGTTCCTTTCATCAACTCCTAATCTTGCTTGTGGCACGTGCCAAGCATAGGAAAGTATGGGAAGATAATAAAAATCCATTACAGTTTTTTGCTTCTCTAAGCCTGAATGAAATGCAATTTAATTGGCAGATTATTCTGTCACTGTTAATACAAGTTCATACCTCGCCTTCTCATCAATATACTTTACAGTCTGAGGTTAATTATGAATGGGTCGTGAAATTACAGTAAATACTAGTCAGGGAATATCTAATTACTTGTCTGCTTAGCTTTTTGTTAATTGTTAATTAGCCTTATTAATTTGAATTTTGTTAGCATTCTACATGTGGCCGAGGTTTTTATGCACACCCTACACCCAAGTGCAGCCCACCATGCTGATAGATCCAAAGAAGTCGCGCTAGACCCTCCCTTGTCTGCAGAGGATGTTTCTGCTTTCAAAGGTGGAATTTTTCACCAAGCCTCACCCACCAGTGGAAACAAGGAGGCTGTCACTTCCTGCTGTTGTTTGGAAAGCAGCTGGATCTGTGCCTCCTGCCAGCTGCATGAAAAGCCATCTTTGAAATGAGCCATCATGCCACCTCAAAGACTCTCTTCCCCCCAGAGTGGGTTGGCTAGTTTTCAGATTCTAAAGCCACATCACCTTCTCATTCTAAACTCCGCATATTTCATACTTCTACCCTTCCTCTTTTTGGTAGGACTTACTGTATGGATAACATGTTTCCTAAACTATCATGTATTTTTTTTAAATAAAGGCACAGATGCATATATTAAAGGATGCATTGGGGGGAAATTTATCATAAATCGTAATCAAATAAAAGGTACGAGAACACTTATCTTGTCTATAAAGAATCTGAGACTTCAAACTCTTTGGCAAATTGCCATTCTATTCTAGCAAAACATTTACAAATCCAGTGTTTTTTAAAAAAACCTATGGTGTGTATTCACATACAAATATGATAATATATATACTATGAAATATATCTTGGCATCTTAGGACAGGAAGAGAGAAATTCAGTCCTTCGCTAGCAAAGACTGTCTATATTTTATACAGCTGAGAACATTCCTGTCATAATAATATTGGATGAATTAATGAAGGTTCTAGGCAATGTAACAAAAAAAAGTCTTAAATTTCCTTAATCAGCAAGATTCCGCGCCCTCCCCCCTCATTTAGCTATGTTTCAAATAAAATCACTTTCACTGCTTTAATAATACCTGTAGGTTGCAATATTTATGGTGGGAAAGAACACCATGCAATTCAAAAGCACAGAACCACAATTTTGTTACCCGACTTAGATTTCTTCCTGTATGAAGCAATTTCTCATTAAATTTAATTCAGTATATGATATAGTCATGATAAAGCAAACCAATTCATCATCCATTCACGTTGCTTCCCCAAAATTAGTAGTCTGATCATAATACACATTTTGTTATAAGAAAGTATCTCATTAATATAATATTATCAATTAACTTACTTCTTGCAGACTTTCCTGGGCTGTGGGAATGGACTTTTACACATAGACACCATTCTAAATAAAGAGAACATTTATAAATCATTACTTTTATACAGAGGGAATTTCATTACTTTTCTCCAGATGATATACGTATTTACATAAATCCAATATGCAACAATTGTGATTAACATGATTTTGGTCAACTTTATTGTTGTTGTAGAGAATGCATTGGACAAAAGTGTCCGTTTTAATCAGTAACGCCGTGTTCCTACTTGCTGGAATGAAGCAACCTGAGACAAGAACTGAAATTCTCTAATTTCAGATAGAATATCTTTAATTTACCCTGTTTTCCCAAAAATAAGACCTTCCTGGGTAATAAGCCCAATTGGGCTTTTGAGCGCATGCGTTAAAATAAGCCCTTCCCTGAAAATAAGCCCTCCCTGAAAATATTTAAGCGCATCTCCACCATTTCCTCTGGTTGCTTGCCGCGTAAACAACACAAGATGAGGAGGTAAGGCCGGAGTGGGAGAAATGAAGGGGAACATGATCCATGCACCTCACACGCCCTTACCTAATGGCCGCTCCTGCAACCCTAGCCACTGGGCCATTTCTGTCACGCTAATGGCCGCCTCATAAACAGTGGCAGGCCCAGTGACATACCTCGCTGCCTCAGCAGCGCAACACAGCAACAGCCGAGGTGGCGCAATGGTTAGGGTGCAGTACTGCAGCCACTTCAGCTGACTGCTAGTTCTGCAGCTCGGCGGTTCAAATCTCACTGGCTCAGGGTTGACTCTGCCATCCATCCTTCCGAGGTGGGTAAAATGAGGACCCGGATTGTTGGGGGCTATGCTGACTCTGTAAACCGCTTAGAGAGGGCTGAAAGCCCTATGAAGCGGTATATAAGTCTAACTGCTATTGCTATTACGATCATGCTCGCTCCTTCTGCATCTCAAAAATAATAAGACCTCCCCGAAAATAGGGCCAAGCGCTTATTTCAGGGGTCATAAGTAAATAAGACCCTGTCTTATTTTGGGGAAAACATGGTATTATTCTATTTAAAAGAACAAAAGGAATAGAAGTGACAGCTGAAGCAGCCTGCCAACACAAATGTGGCAACAGAAAAGCATACGAGCATCACTGTGGGATGCTTGGTAGTAATATAAATACTTCCCATGACAACCTAAAGGAATTTTCTCTCCCAGATAGAAATGTATTGGCTTGGTTTCTTTGCAATAGATACTAACTTGGAAGAGATTCAAATAATGAAATTAATTTGGGAGAGATTGGCATGAAACTGCCACCTTTTCTCTTTATTGCGATCAATTTTTTTCAAACCTCTAGCCATAATATTAAACGATGGCATGTAAAATATCATTCTTCAACAGCAAAATAAAAGCATACCCATGTTAACTGTGGATTTATTCCCAAGATGATATGATGCAATGTATACTTGGAGGAGGAGTGGGGTAGAATTGCAATCAGGAGCACTGTGATTTATGTTCCAGAGATAAATCCAAAATAAGAGATTGCAACATTCTGTCTGATAGGTATAAGAAAATAATTGGATGGGGGGGAGGGAGGAAGAGGCTCAGGGTAGCCACACCCAACCCCTCATTCTTTATATTCTTAGGATAGAAGGTTGTAGCTTTAATCTAGCAAGATTCTGTCTACAAGAGGTAAGCAAATAAAGGTTTGGTTTGATTTTACTGTGTCATCTTTGGGATTAAGATAACTAAATAATTCCCTCAACAGGTAAAATTGATGAAGCAGAGGAAGGTCAGCATTTTGCTTAACCTGAAGGCAAGCAGTAGCACCTTCCCTGATCCTACTGTTGCTTCTTAACCATAGACAAGCAAAGGACCATTGTAAACGCTGTAAATAAGTTACTCCTAGCCTCAATTTTCCACTTGAAGTCATAAAGGTATAGAGCTTTCTATATTTCCTTGTCCACACGGCTTGAGAATGCTCTGTTCCTTTCAACAACCACATGTATCACAATTTATACATAATATTTGTTATAGACCCCATCCATTCACCCAACAGTCTAGACAATCTTCTTGGAAAATCAAAGACTTCTTATTTTGCCCTGTTCCAATATAAGAGGAAGTTTGGTGTAGTGGTGAAGGCACCAGGTTACAAACCAGAAGATGGTAACTGTTAGTCCTGCATTGGGCGTGAAGCCAACTGGGTGACTTTTGGCCAGTCCCACTTTCTCAATCCCAGGAAGAAGACTGTGGAAAGCCACTTCTGAAATCTTGCCAAGAAAATTGAAAGCACTTGTCCAGGCAGTCAAAGGCACCAAGATAGGTAGGTAGGTAGGTAGGTAGGTAGGTAGGTAGGTAGGTAGGTAGGTAGGTAGATAGATAGATAGATAGATAGATAGATAGATAGATAGATAGATAGATAGATATAGTTGGAGGGATGGACAGGCGGACAGAATGATGGACTGTGTCAGCCTCTACTTTCCTTGCTTGCTATCGGCTGCCATAGAAACGGGGAGGGAGGGGGCTTGAGATATTTGGTAGGGGGAATTACTGGTGCTGGAGGAGTTATGAAGAAGGGAGTTTTGTTGTCACCATCTTCTGCACTTGCTGGTAGCCTGTGTTTGGACTTGGTCGAGGCCAACCGTCTCGCATACCAACTTGATGAGGCTTTTGAAGATGCACCCCACATGACATCTTAGGGAGTTGCACATTGGACATTGGGTTGGGGAATTGGGGGGAGGGTGCTGGGTAAACGTTTGATATGTACATGTTCACATCTTTTTCGCTCAAATCTTGCTTTCCTTTTCGCTGCTTTCATTTCATATCTAGTAAAAGTACTTTATCTCTAATCAAATGGAGTTGGGGTTTTTCTTTCTTGGATATTGAAGGATATAATGAAGGCTGCATGTGAAACCCATATTTTAAGAAAAGAGACTGCATCCATGTATGTATGTATGTATGTATGTATGTCCATAAGAACACTGGAAAACTAACACATCCATATGCAAATGTGCAACTTCATTGAAAGGAAAGTGACTGCTGGAGTTGCACAATGAATCACTATGTCTTTCCCAACCATAACAATGTCCTAGAACATCAAGAAGAATGATACATGATATGCACATTTCAGTGGGTTAAGGTTGAAAGCATTAGGATGTCTCAGACAGTGGCAACAATTAATTGCTGGCTTGCTTGTGTGTGATTGTGTCTGGTGTGTGTGTGTGTGTGTGTGTGTGTGTGTGTGTAATTAGAAGAGATCCCTTATTTCACCTCTAGCTGCCTTCATCAGAATCCTTTCTTATTCAATTGGCCAAAGCTGCTCAGATCACTGTTACTCATCCAAATTGTTGCAGATTATAAATCAAATTACACTGTTTCATTCTGAAAATGAACAAATAATCTTAATTTAAATTGCAGGGCTGCTTTTCAATCAGCTGCTCCAGATAAATAATGGATTTTTCAAAAAAAATAATTAACCATTCACTTGATTTGCCTTGCTTGTTCACTTTGGGCCACTTGGATTATCAAGAGTCCTTCTAATTTTGTTCTTATTATGTGCCTTGTAGAAGATTGCCATATGGCAAATAGAAATTTTTGCCTAGCATGAAGGGTACTTAGAACTACCATTCCTAGCTATAGACAAGATGAAATTATCTTTTGATACATGCAGATTTTGGAGGAAATGAAGAAATACTTTACTTTGGGGGGAAATCTATTTTTTGATTACAGAAAACAGGGAAAAAATAAATTTCATTATGTTTTTCCTCTGCAGTGCTCGAGGATGGAAAGAAGCACCTTAGTTTCTGAATTTTTAACGCACAATAAGAAAGTTATGACAAAATATATAGTACAGATACTGTAGCTTCACATTTTTAGACCAGACAAATCAAGTAAGATGAATGAAAGCAGCATTTTAAAAAGTTTAATTCAGTTCAGATTGTGTGGTTCATAAAAATACTAACAAGGAACCATCAGATGGAAAATGAGTGTGGAAAGTATTCCCTATTTTGCAGAGATTAACCACCCTTGTTCAGCAACTGGTGAAAACAGAGAATGTTGGGGTTTTTTTTTTTGCAGGGAATGAAAAAATTGAGATGAGACCATTCCAAGGATTCTCTCTGAAGAAAGTATGAGACAAGCAGAAATGGAAGAAGGCATGATCACAATGAATTTCACTGAACTGAAATGTACTTCAGATGTTAGAATCTGAAGCTCAAGAAGTAGAAGTATGGTTTTTAAATAGGCCTCCAAAGCACCAGAAGGCAAGATAAGAAACAGTGGATGGGAACTAATCAAGGAAAGAAGCAATCTAGAGCTAAGGAGAAATTAGAACAGTGAGTACAATTAGCCAGTGGAAGAGCTTGCCTTCAGGAGTTGTGGGCACTCTATTACTGGAGATTTTTAAGAAGAGACTGGACAGCTACTTATCTGGGATGGCTTGGGGTCTCCTGCTTGAGCAAGGAGTTGGCTTAGAAGACATCCAGGTCCCTTCCAACTCTGTTATTCTCTTTATGGAAGTCAGCATAAGCTAAGTAGACTATTGGAATCTATATTTGAAGTCAGTGGAATGGCAGACCTCAAAACACACATCACACAGATTGTGTTTTCAAAAAACAAAGCAGCAGTTTCCTCTTCATTGACCTTTTCTCCTAATTCAATTGTGGAGACTTTTTATATGGTTTAGTGATGTATTTCATCTTACAAGATCCTGATTCACTTCATGTGAATTATCTAGTTTAGATTATTATCCCCCCCACAAAAAACTCTCATAGTACCATATCAACTAATAAACTTGTTCTTTTTGATGATTGCGTGCTTGTGAGATCAGGATAATATGGGTGAACAGGCTGAAGCAAAATGCAAGAAGATGCACCAAGGCTGCCAATGGAGATGCCACACTCATCATCCATGAACATTAAATAAGTTTCCCATTTTCTCCTTTTCCTGAACTGTGGTTTGTGAGTAAACAGTTAAACACATTTATTATGGACTACAACTCACATATCAGCATTTATTTGTGAGCCGCAAGATCTTTAGCTTCTGAAATGGGTTTCTCGAAACTGATAACCCAGGACAAATTGATGAATATATTCCACAGCAGTTTTGAGACAGAAAATCAACTTTGCTGCATTTTCCCACTACATTTTAACATTTATGAACCGTTTGACTTGATAAACTTCTCTGGCTCCATTTATTACTGTATTACCAAAATGGCAATGGTTATCTATTATTTACACCAGTTATAGTTCTTTCCAAGATTAGACAAAATTAGTTTATAAGACAATGGCATACTGAAGCTTACACAATCCATTCTGAAAATTCAATCACAGCTATGTTTTGCTACAGTGAGTTTTGATAATTTTACAAGAAAGCAAATTAAAGAATTTCATAGCTAATTTTGCTTCTGGGATGATTGTTAAGTAACCGTTAGAAATAAGGGGCTTTCTTGATTTTAAAATGTAATTGGATAAAAAAAAATGATATACTTTCATAGACTTTCACATTTAAAAATAATGGAAACCTGCAGATATTGCAAATTAGTATTTTATAGCCACGTTCCTTATATAAGTATATTGAAAGATAATAAACAAATACTAGTATAGCAAGAGGAAAGAAATCCAGTGAAAAGGAACAAATGTGTCCTGAAGTGGATTACAGTGACAAAGTCTATAAAAGCCCAATAGGAAGCTTTAGAAAACATTGATATTAGAATTGCAAATTGTATTTGGGAACAATGAGCTTGCTATTCATCACTGGTAGGGCTACTCAGGGAAACGATAAGGACAAGAGACAAACACTCTGTCAGCATTCCAAATATCATGCAGAATTAAATCAGAGTCCAAGGCAGAGCTATCCTTAAAGTTCCAATTTAATAAGACATACATGTTGGTACATCTGTTTCAAACCCAAATCTGAACTTCCTGGAGTTTCCACCCAGTTGAAAGTTCATGATCTCTTGCCCCCACACCCACAAGTTCATCACACACTCATCATAAATGGGAGAGGTAGCTTTCACAAATCTTTTAGGATTAACTCCATTTGGCTCCATGGCTGCTTTTGTATTTTGGATGTGAGAATTTGATTCAGGTTGACTGGTTGTATGAAAGTATGGGTCTACCATCTAGTTCTTGAACAGGTACAATACTTTCATCTGGTGTGGGATGTAATCAGGGGTGGGACTGAAAAATGTTAGCAACTGGTTCTCTGCCCAGTTGCTAGGTTGGTGTGGCCATGGTGGTTGTGACCTCCTGCACCACATGGGCCCTCCCCAGGCTCCGGAGTCTTTTCTCAAGCTTTTGGGAGGGTGAAAACGGCCTCCTCTAGGCTCCGTGGGCCCTCCGGAGGCCGGAAATGGGCCCATTTAGGGATTTCCAGTAGGCCCAGTTTTCTCCCTCCCAGAGCCTCCACGCGGGCCCTGCACTTACCTGGCATGATGAAGGGGCCGCGTGGAGACTCCTGGGAGAAGCAGGAGGGGAGAACTGGATGCAAAATTAACATCCGGTTCGCCCGAACTGGTGCGAACCAGCTGAATCCCACTCCTGGATGTAATTTAACAGTAATGCATTTGAGTGGCTTGAGTTGTAAGCTGGAGATGAGGACAGCCAGTGAAGTTCTGTTGTTTTATTTTTACAGACTGTCTTTAAATAAGTGCTCCCTGGAAATTTATTTGGTTCTATTGATTTGTCTATATGGATCTCGTTGGGTGGATAGTTCAGCTTCCTGAATGCCTAGTTTAATTGTAACAGTTAAATATCTCTGTCAAATTAAGTTGTAGATAAAAAAAATTGATGCTGTTTTTATGGGTGGAAGCTGGAAGCATGTATATATGCATAGCAAGCTATCAGGAATGCCATAACTAATATCAGCGCATTAATGGTTCAGCAGAACTAAAAATAATTTCTTGAAGTAATATAGTATGCAGGGCAAAGAGTAAAATGTTTATTATATTTTATAATAGTTTTATAATATAATGGTTTATAGTTTATTGTGTTTATTTAAAAAAATATGGAGTGGATTATGTGTCAACACGCAAACACACACACAAATAAATATACTTAGATAACATATCAAACATCTGAGGACATGGACGTATTCATAAATACTGAAACACTAGCAAATGTATAGGTTTCCTCAAAATTTTTGCTTTTATTTGGTAATATAGCTTTTCCAGCAATTTTATTTTATTGTTCGTATATTTATATGCCTATCTTTCATTTCATCTCTATGTTACCAAGTCCACACATTTTATCACATTATTTTGATTCACAAGAATATTGAGAAAAGCTAGAGTTTCATGATTGTTTTAAAACTCTTACTCTTTACGACAGTAAGAATGATGGATCTCTACTGGGTACTAAAATCCTCTGGAAACCCTTTTTGATTGCTAAGATTTAAGAATGCACTCCAGTGATGGGTTTCAAATTTTTTTAGAACCTCTCCTGTAGGTGTGGCCTGCTTTGTGGGAGTGGCTTGCCGGCCATGTGACCGGGTGGGAGTGGCTTGGCAGCCATGTGACTGGGGGGGCATGGCCAACTTGTAAAATGTGGTGAAATTCACTTAACAAGCTCTTGCTTAGCAACCAAAATGTCGGCTCAGAAACTCTGGCATTTGAAGCACGCAAGTCTTAAAGCTATAAAGTTACAACACCCTTGCACTCCTAACCCTTTAGAAAAAAAAACTCCCAGGGGTGTTCAAACTTGACAGCTTTAAGACTTGTGGACTTCAACTCCCAGAATTCCTCCTCTCGCTCTTCATCTTGATGATGTGTGGACAGGCGGGGGGAGGGAGCTGGAACCGGTTCTAAATGGCACTGTAGATTTGTGGAACCTCTTCTATAGAAGAGCTTAGAACTGGCAGGAACCCACCCCTGATGCACTTCGATGTCTGTTCTATGGAACCACCATGTTGAATCCTATGTTTTATAGACACAATCCTGTCTAGCTGCTGTCTGATCATATTCCTCTGTTCCATGCAAGGCATTTTGGTTTAGTCACCTGCTTTGCTTTGTTTTCAAGTGAGCATTTAATGTATTCTAATGCCTGCAGTTCATGCAATTTGTGATGCCATGATCTCTGTAATCCCTGTAATTAGAATTGTATAATTACATATCTGATTGCTTCCATCCTGGAGTCCTGACAGCTGTGATTCCATAGACCTCCACAGTTTTTTGAGGACTTCCCTCCCCCCTCAAGCTCTTCCCACCCAGCTGAGTTTTGCTGGAGGAATACTGCTTTCTCCAAACACTGATTTGTTTAACCAACATTGGTATAAATGGTTCTGTAATTAAAGCATTTTGGTTAATGTGAAGAGTGGAATAGCCATAACAAAGGCAACAGGAATTAAGCAGTCAAGAACAAACATCGAGCCTTCTCACCCATAAGCCACAATTACCATAGGCTAAACAGCAGTTGAGACTTGGGCCTGTTTAGCATAAGCTTTTCCTATCCCAATAAATCAATGCCATCCAATGATACCATTCTGCTGTAATTCTCCCATGAAGTGGAACAATCGGCAAGGAATTTAAGAGCTAATAATTTTAATTGTTTGGTTATAGACACAACTCTGAATTTATAATGCAATAGAGTTTCAATTCCATAGCATAGTTTGCAAATAGAAGAAAGTTCTATTAGGAATTGGCCACCCTGTTCCTCATAAAAGCTTCATAGGGATGACTAATTGTCAGATAAAATACATAGAAGTACTATTAGAAGGCCTAACAAAAATAATAATGCAAAATTAATGTGTAGGTGGCAGTTGGAAGGCACATTTTATCATTTTAATATGGATATGTGTAGGATTTGATAAAAAGCTGAAGCAAAAAAAAATCTCAAATCTACTTAGCATGCTTATTAGTTAATGAAAGTTTTAATTTATTTACAGTTTTGAAGGTTTCAACCTTCTTAAAACAAGAAATAAAAAAAACATCCCAAGGAATAGAAAATTGTATGTAAAGAAAATAAATCAAACAGATAATAATTTTGAGAATTGTTTCCCATTTTCTCTCCCTCCCACCCTCCCTGTGTGTGTGTGTGTGTGTGTGTGTGTGTGTGTGTGTGTGTGTGTGTATTATATTCTTCAGTAAGAAAGGGGGGGGAACTATCCATGGTATGGTCCTTAAATATAGAAGAATTTTTAAGTATATAATGTAAAAATTTACAGAACATATTTCACTCATAAAACAAAACCTTCCTTAGTGGTTTTAATATCACAGAAGCAAATTAGTGACAACAGAGTCATAGAAAGCAAATCCCTTTATTAGAGCTTCTACGACAAGATACAAAAATATGAACTGCACTTCAAAGGCGTAGTTGCCAATTGGTAACAAATCAGTAAAATGTCAATGATTTCACTTTGTTAAATATCTACCTTGCTTTTCTGGTAAATGATACTACAGCAACAAACAAAAATACTAGTAAGGATAAAACAGTTATTAAAATCATTTCCCTTGGAACTACCAGTTCTTCAGGCACTGTAAGTTTTAAACATTTAATATTTTTAATAGTTTGGATTTTAGGGAAGTTTATAAAATGCATTTAGAACAAAATAACATGGTTGGAAGAGCCCTTAGAGGTCTTCTAGTCCAACCTATGAAACCTTATAACATTTCAGACTAAAAAGACCTCCAAGATCCTTTCCAATGTTGTTAGTCTGTAAAATGCATTTATGTCAAGCCAACTGTTCAAGAAATAGGCTTACACTTTTACACACACATACACACACACACCCCTATAATAATAAATAAGTAAAATTCACAGGTTTGGGTTCTTTACATCAAAAGAAGCAAATCAATTAATATTATGCCAATGATAATTATATCTATCAAGCTGGTGTCATCTCTTAGTGATCACATAGATATTCTCCAGGACATGTTGTCCTTCTCTCCCAAATCCTTCCAATGTTACCCCAATTGCTGTTCCAACTGAGTCTACCAACTTTGGTGAAGATTGTCCTCTTTTTGCCCTCCTTTCAAATGTCAAAAGTATAAATTCAAAAAACATTTTTGTCTTATTGAAGGCTACTGAATGGATCATGTGTTGTACTTTCATACTCATTTAATTTTATCATTACACCCGAAGACTATTAAAGCCCTTTATCATTTACGGTAGTAAACGTTTTCCCATATTTTAATTAGTAGAGTAGAGTAGAGTAGAGTAGAGTAGAGTAGAGTAGAGTAGAGTAGAGTAGAATAGAATAGAATAGAATAGAATAGAATAGAATAGAATAGAATATTCTTTATTGGCCAAGTGTGATCAGACACAAAAGGAATTCATCTCCAGTGCATAAGCTCACAGTGCATATATAAAACAGCAAGTGGTGGCTCAGGGTCTAAGAAGATGAGCTTGTCGATCAGAAGGTGGGAAGTTTGGCAGTTTGAATCCCTAGCACTGTGTAACGGAATGAGCTCCCATACTTGTCCCAGCTTCTGCCAAACTAGCAGTTCGAAAGCATGTAAAAATGCAAGTGGAAAAATAGGAACCACCTTTGGTGGGAAGGTAACGGCATTTACCGGTCATGCCAGCTACATGACCATAGAGACGTCTTCGGACAGCGCTGGCTCTTCGGCTTTGTAAC
The DNA here is from genome assembly GCF_009769535.1 of Thamnophis elegans. Taxonomy (NCBI): domain Eukaryota; kingdom Metazoa; phylum Chordata; class Lepidosauria; order Squamata; family Natricidae; genus Thamnophis; species Thamnophis elegans. Next base: position 36,711,058 of record NC_045553.1, read on the forward strand.
GGTGATGAGCACCGCCCCCTAGAGTCAAGAATGACTAGCACATATGTGCAAGGGAAATCTTTACCTTAATAGGTCATAATCATAGTTACATCATTAATTATAAGTTACAAACAACAATTGATATATCATAAGAAACCAATAGAACATAGTAGAAAAGGTGAGAAGGTGAGAAAATATGAGAAATGAGACAGTGCTGTGCTTTGATGCAGACTTCTGGAAACAAGAGGATAACTCTAACTTTCTTAAGAAGGTAAAACTTTTTCATTGACCCTTGCCAAATACCCATTTTTAATTCACTTCCCCTTCAGCTTGATTTTTTTTTTGCAAAGCTATCGTATTAAGACTTGTTCTTTATATTTTCTGCTTTAGAGGCTATCATTAATGAGAAACAAAGTTAAAAGCTTTGGAATTGAGAAATTAACCTTTTTAAAAAAAAGTTTAGATAATACTTTTTCTTCTAGGCATCCAGTGCCAGAAATTTAAAATTGAAAAGGACTTAACATGAAGTCTGGGGTTTTATTGATTCTCCCTTCACTGTGAGAAGCTGCATTTGTAATCAGAAGGATTTCAGGAGCTTTGGTTTTCGTAATGAAATGGCTTTGAATGTCTATAATTCTCCTAAAGACATAAGAATTGTGCTTAGTTTTTCAATTGTCAGTATGATGCAGGTTAGCCAATCATTAACTTTCAGCAAATCTAAAAGTATTTTGTATACAGTTACATGGATTGGTGTATATGTTTACATCTCTTATGCTCTCAGCATAAGCTAAATAATTTTTAAGAGATGGCCTCCAAAAGGAAGTTTAAATAGTTTCCTACTTTGATAACACAAGCATATTTTATTAGGATATTAAATCTATTTGTATTTCTCATTGAATATTATTCACTTTGATTGGAAAAAGCTTTCCCATGCAATGCTACCTGCAATTTTTGAAACTGGGGCTGTCAAGACTGGACTACAGTCCTAATTTATTGATTGTTTAGCAACTGTTGGCAGTTACAGTATTTTTACAATAAAATATCACAAGCCTTTGCATGTCTATAAAACAAAGGAAAATGTAGTGACATCACAAGCAATTAGTGGCCACATTACTTAACAACTGAACAGCTGGTTCCAATTGTGCTCACTAAATAAGAACTAAAGTTGGGTTGACAATTTTTTTACTACCAGTTCGGATGCGTTCCCATGAACACGCAATGCTTCTGTGCATGCACAGAAGCGTCCTGGTGGGTGGGTGGAGCTTCCCGCCACTACTACCGGTTAGGCCAATCCAGGCTGAACCGGCAGCCCCCACCTCTGCCTCTGCTGTAGATGTAGAAGGGTAAAAATGGAGGAAGAACAAATAGCAATAGTACTTTGACTTATATACCACTTCCCAGTGCTTTACAGCCCTCTCTAAGTGGTTTAGTGTCAGCATATTGCCCCCAACAAACTGAGTCCTCATTTTACCCACCTTGGAAGGATGGAAGGCTGAGTCAACCTTGAGCGGGTGGGATTTGAACTGCCGAACTGCAGCTAGCAGTCAGCTGAAGTAGCCTGCAGTAAAAATATAGATTGTATGTATGTATACTCAACATTTCCTTGGGAAAATTCTATTGATTTAGGTTTTCTATCAATTGCACAATTCAAAAAGGGTTTGTCAGTATAGAGAGAAAGTAAAACATGTTTTAAACCTAACTTTTCAGGAGTAAATATAATGACTCATGAAATTCTAGTGTAGTTGCTCAGTCAATAACTAATCCAGAAAATAATGGAATATGGTTTTCTAGATAATGCTAAAGCTAATATGAACTAATATCAATGAATATCAATATGAAAACTGATATCATCAATTTTAAAGATTTACAACAGTATTTTAATCTATCAAAATCTTTCCTTCCAATTCCTATAGAATAATCTCTTTCTAGATAGACTATAGGATGCCTCATCCTTTAGGAGACCTTCCATGGTAGATGAGAACATCTTCTCTTGGTCTGTACTTTGATAACTTGAGTTGAAAAGGGCTTCTGACATTTCTTCTTTTCTCAAAGGTAAGGGGGAATCTATCTATATATATAAAAGTCAAATCCACTCACTCATCACGAAATCTCCAGAACTGTAAAGCCTACAAACTTGAAATTTGGCAGGTACGTTCCTTTTGGCTTCTAAGTGCTCACTAAAAAAGGATTGTTTGAAATGACCATCAGATCATTAGTATTTCATATACATTCATATACAGTATATTAGCATGCTCTGATGCTAAGATGTTCTACTCCCCCTCCCCACATGAAAAGTTCCAACTGCCACTTGCCTCACATTCCGTTACCTCAGTTCAAACTGACAGACGTTCCACTCCTTCACTCAGGAGTGGTCTGGGGCTCCTTACAGTACTAAACGTTGCTACCTCATAGCAAAATGTCTACGCCTTCCACCTATGGAACTGCTTCCGAACTCAAGGTAGTGGGAAAGATATTCCCTTATGAGTTTCAATCACCGACCACCACTGAGCCAACAGATTGTTAACCAAATTTCACCTGCATAGTGTCCCAGCCCCAACTCACTTCTTATACTGACCTCCTCAGTTCAAACGAATCTGTTCCTTCTACTGTAACACCAGTTAAAGGGGAAAAGACTGTTTTTCTGCTGCCAGGAAGTACAATGGATGCTTCAATATGCGTCTTTTGGAGCCAGAGAGGTGAAGGAAGGAAATTTTATGCCAACATTCAAAGTGCAGGGGCAGGTCTACCACAGGATAGGGAGTATCATGGCAGGGCCTCAGCAGCAGCCTTCATTTCTCTAGATATACTTTGTTGGGGATGATGACAATGAGAGTCTGTCAAGACCATGGGGATGCTACAATGATTGTAAATGTGAAAAATAGTCATAAGTAGTGAAGCACGAGTATCCAGCTAGTTTTATATATGGGCAAGGCAAGCCCTCAGTGAATGCAGAACATCACAGTGGCCTGATCTGGTCAAGGACGTACCACTAGTTCTTCCAGTTATAAACCTAGAGAGATTAGTTCTGTCTGCTCAGAGGAACAGGAGAAATACCATTGGAGATAATTCTCTGCGTAAATGAACTAAGTAGATGGAAGCAGCACCTGATCCCCACCCCCAGATCACAATGGCTGCCTGTACCCCTTAGCAAGTCCCCAAGAGAAAGAAGATGTATCAGCTTGAGCCACTCACTCCTTTAAACTCTGTTTCATTAACTTCACCCAACCTCATTAATCAAAGATAGAATAAAATGAGCCCCAGAGAATGCAAAGTTTGCCCCTCTGGCTTCAGGCTCCTTTAATTACATTCGCAGTGGGAAGGGTTCCTTGCACACACACAGGCTCAATGCAACTCTTCTGCCTTATGGGGATTGAGAGCAGCGGACACAGGCGCAGGTCGCGACCTGGCCAGAGTAAAATAGACATCCTGACCTCATTTTTTTCTGCTCTTTTGACAAGCACTTATGCTTTCTTGTAACTCTGAAGGACCCAGGCAGACAGGGAGATGAGTCAATTATTTCATCTTTACTTACCAAAAATTACATTTGTAGACCTCACTTAAATACGAAGCAAAAGGAAAACCCAAAGCAATTAGACACAAATAGCCAGTGGGCCAGCTGGGAACGGTTAAGTTTGCACTCTTATCTATCTTGTTATCTAATGAAGAGCCAATCAAATCTTCTCTAAATTGTTTTTTTTTAAGTGTTTTTAAAAAAAAGAACATGGCAAAAGCTTTCAAAAAAAAGGAAAGGAAAAGTCTCAGAAAATCCAGATAAATCCAAACCTTTTCTTTGAGGCATTTCTCCTTCTGCAGCAGTGCCGGAGCCTGACTCACAACAGTCCGTCAACCTTCAGTCTTAATACAATTAGAGTAACAATCTTTTGTTGTGGACAACACACAAACCCCCCTCATTACCATTACTTCAAAGACATCACACTAATGAGGGGCTGTGTAATGGGAAAGCTGCAATGTGGCACCCTACATGCCGCGCGTGTGTGTTCTGGGATGCGGAAGAGAATTACTTCACTATCTAGAGCTCGCTCAGCACCTGCTCTTCAGTCCGTTGGGGCAAGACTGGCCTAAGGTGTTACTGAGGCCTCTGGGGGAAGGCTCAGCTGGGGCTGCAGTTGGTAAAGAGCTGCACAAGATCTGGAATGTGTGACGGGCGAGCAGGACAACAGAGACCGATAAATCTGAAACAGATGCTCTTCTGATGCGCTGCCTGCCAACAATGTGGCTGCTAAGAGACTCCTAGCCAACACTAGGAGAATGTCTTGAAGGGGCTCTCCAAGTTTGATATGAGTTAAAGTTTCTGGATCAATACAGGTAGTCCTCAATTTACAACCACAGCTGAGCCCTAAATTTTCATTCCACAAGCAGGACATTTATTAAGTGAATTTTGCCCCATTTTACGTTGTTTCTTGACTTTCTCGGGTCAAATAACAAAGGACTATTCAATTATACGCGCTAACGATTTCAACCAATTGCCACTGTATTGTTTCACACCAGACTCTATGTGATTTTTATGACGCCTTTCCCCATGCTTACTTCTTATTTTTTATTTTTCTACTTCTAATACACTGCTCCGTCAAATGGTCATACGTAATATTATGGAATGTTTAACGATCGGCCCATCTGTCTGATGTAACTGGGTAGGATGACTTTTTCCATCTAATCAACCTTTATACTTTATTTCTGCTCTCTCGAGTATAAAGGAAACTTTGCAACAAATTTGCAGATGATTCTAAGCTAGCAGGAATAGCTAACACTCTACAAGATAGGCTCAAGATCCATATGGATCTTGACAGACTTGAACACTGGGCCCTATCTAACAAAATGAAATTCAATGTAGAGAAAAGTGAAGTGCTACACTTAGGTAAGAAAAACCAAAAATACACATACAAACTGGGTGAAACCAGGCTTAACAGCAGTGATTGTGAGAGGGATCTTGGAGTCTTAGTGGACAACCAGCTAAATATTACAGCTAAATAACAGAGGGATACAATCAAGATCAAGTGAGGTACTAATGCCACTCTATAAAGCCCTAGTAAGACCACACCTAGAGTACTGCATCCAGTTTTGGCCACCACACTATAAAAAAGATGTTGAGACTCTAGAAAAACTGCAGAGAAGAGCAACCAGGATGATTAGCGGACTGGAGACTAAAACATATACAGAACAGTTGCAGGAACTGGGCATGGCTAGTCTACTGAAGAGAAGGACCAGGGGTGACATGATAGCCGTCTTCCAATATTTGAGGGGCTGCCACAGGAGGGGGGAGGGTCAAGCTATTTTCCAAGACACCTGAAGGCCAGACAAGGAATAATGGATGAAAACTGATCAAGGAGAGATTCAACCTGAAAATAAGGAGGAACCTTCTGACAGTGAGAACAATCAACCAAGCCTCACTTGAGACTTTCAAGAAGAAATTGGACTGCCGTTTGTCAGAAATGGTGTAGGGTATCCTGCTTGAGTAGGGGAGGAGGGAGGGTTGAACTAGATGACCTATAAGGTCCCTTCCAATTCTGTTAATCTGAAACACTGAGGCTTTGGTTCCCTCATTTTTGAAAAGAGATCCTTTCTGTCAAAGGTACTCTAATAAATTGTATAAATAGTCACTTGCTTATTGGAGAGGCCGTGCCAAGGCAGAATCTCAAGCCAATTTGGCTATCAGCATCAAAATCATAGAAAAACAATAAGATGATGAGAGTGAAATAAATATGGCCAAATTCAGAGCTTTCAAGCAAATGTCCCTGTGCTGTATTTATTTATTTATTTACACACACACACACACACACACAGAGGGAGAGGGAGAGGGAGAGAGGGAGAGAAAAAGTGTGTGTGTGTGTGTGTGAGAGAGAGAGAGAGGGAGGGATGGAGGGAGAGAGAGAGGGAGAGAGTGTGTGTGTGTGAGAGAGAGAGAGAGAGAGAGAGAGGGAGGGAGGGAGAGAGGGAGGGAGAGAGAGAGAAAAAGTGTGTGTGTGTGTGTGTGAGAGAGAGAGAGATAGAGAGAGGGAGGGAGAGAAGGAGAGAGGGAGGGAGAGAGAGAGAAAAAGTGTGTGTGTGTATGTGTGTGTGTGTGTGTGTGAGAGAGAGAGAGAGAGAGAGAGAGAAGGAGAGAGAGAATTCTGGGAGTTGAAGTCTAATGGTTATAAAGGGGCATAGTTGTCACCCAATATCAGTGGTGGGTTTCAAAGATTGTTCGAACCTACTCTGTGGGTGTGGCCTCCTTTGTGGGAGTGGCTTGCCACCCATGTGACCGGATATGAAGATGCCGACGACACTTGTCAGAACCATCTTAAATTACCTCACACACAGCACTGGCATGCATAAGAATAGGATGTAAAATTGTTTTTTAAAAGGCATCTTTGGTTTGCGTTAAAACAACTTCAACACACGCAATGTTCTGATTGCACCACAAACGCAGTAGTCATCCTTACCTTTCACAGAGGCACTGAGTTTTATAAATATGAGCATGATAGTGTAGAATAATCATATCCAAGGACCAGTGGTGGGTTTCAAAAAAATTTGGAACCTCTTCTGTAGGTGTGACCTGCTTTCTGGGTCCACTGGTGGAACCTCTTCTAACCGGTTCGGTAGATTTGATGAACCGGTTCTACCGAATAAGTGCGAACTGGTAGGAACCCACCTCTGCCCAATATACACAATTATACAGACTAGGACGCTGATAGCAAACCTTTTAGGCTCAAAAATTCGGAAAATACCTAACTTTAGTCTGCTGCTGCTCTTTATTTTTCTCCCTCATCAAACAAAAGAGAGACAATTCTATACCTCCCTCCGCCCAAACTAATGAAGAGAGACAGTTGAGGGCAATGCCAAGGCTGGACTTAAACTAGAGGTCCAGGTCTCAACTTTAGCCTAGGCCATGCTGCCCCTGAAAAAGGCCCCCTCCCGCCATTCCCCAAGGAATGCAAGCTTTGATGAACAGCATAATTGTCGGTTTAGGGCTCACCAGGATTTGCCATGTGCCACTTACCTTTGGGGGTGTTGTCTTTCTGTTGACAGGCCCCCGTGGCCTACCTGAGGCTGTTCTGGGTCACATGAGGCCTTCTTGAAGCAGCTTCAGAGAATGCTGAAGCCTCCGTAGGCTCCAAAAACTGAGGAAAATCCTGTTCCCTTCTTACACGACTTTCTGTCAGGTGCAAAGAATCAGGACCAGGTGTTCAGTTGCAGTTCAGAAGATCTATTGCTCACACCTATATACATCAGATTCTAATCCATTGAAGTTCAACATTAAATTTGGCGCCAGATAAAGGTCAATGGAATTCAAGAAGGGCTGGACTTAGAACATTTGTGGGAATGAAATGACTAGGCTGATGACTCATTTAAGTCTGTCTTCTAGTCTACCTCATTTTTTTTTACATTTTCAGGGGTTTCTGAAGTCATACAAGAGCTCTCTTGAGCAACTTCTGAAGCCTAAACAAGTGCACATTTCATTTTCATGACTCAGAAAAATCACACAAAAATGGAACATCCATTCAAGAATAGTTGTTGGGTGTTGGTAAATGCTGGTGTGTCACCCAAAATATTATAGCATGTCATTTTTGATATGCATTTGCCATCACTGGACTAAAGCATTATGGTCTATCTACGGTGTATTACTTTAGCGTCACTCTTTAAAACCAAATTGGTTGGCGTCACACATCACACAGGGCCATATTTCATAGATCACGAGCCCTAATAATTTAATACACCCAAATCAAGCAAAATGTATTAAAGCAAGTGAACCAGGGCATTGTGAATAGAAACTTTAGCTATCAGTCAAAATTACGATCCTTTTGACCCCTTTCAGGGAAATCTGGATACAGAACTAAATCAATATTTACTGTAATGTTATCTTATACATTCATTGTAAGTTACGGTTAGTAATATATGCTGCTAGAATAGCCTTGACTGAAACAGTCAAGTAAAATAAACAAATCACCCTTTGCACACATTCATTATTTCTGCTTTATATTTTCAGATCACTCCCTAAACTTTTTGAGAGGCCAGATTCTGTCGTAATCTGGACTGCCCCCAAATCTTTTACAGTCTCTCCACTTATTTATGCACGGCGTTGAATCCAAACCGCTGTTCTAGACAGCACTCTAAAGAAATTGGAATCTCGCCCTGTTTTCATATGGCATTTCATTTCAACACCGAGAATGCTTTCTTTGTGGGGAAATAACACTAAAGAAATTTACAAAGCAGACCTGGGAGCTCATAATTTAATCTGAAGTCAGGGCACCTTGTAAATGCAGCATACCCATATAAAAGTATATTATATGCACCGTGTCCTGCAGTTCCTGTGGTAGTAAGACTGCACTTTAAAATGCTGCAAGGTTGAGCTCTGGGACTACCCAGTAACTTATCATTTCAATAGAGTCATTCAAAGCACTGCAGTGCAGAGGTATAATCCCTCACCTACATGCCCCAAGCGAAGAAAAACAATTATAATTGTGAGTTGGTTTGTAGGATATAAAAATAGAAAGAAAGAAAGGGAGGGAGGGAGGGAAAGAAAGAAAGGAGGGAGAGAGGGGGAGGAGGAAGAAAGGAAGGAGAGAGAGAGAAAGAAAGAAAGAAAGAAAGAAAGAAAGAAAGAAAGAAAGAAAGAAAGAAAGAAAGAAAGCCCATCCAGTACTTGGTTGCAGAGGTGAAATATTCTGCATACTGCATTGAGAACTGCAGTGCTTAGGGATGGGAGAAACAGCCTATATCCCTATACCGATGATTAGCATGGGTTTTTATTTTTAAAAAAATCTAGCCATCACCCTTAAAATATTTCTTGTAAAACAATTATATATTTAATCAAACTTTGTGATCTCACCCACAGATTAAAAAAACAACATTATTTTACATATTATTTTAACTGTTCCATTAATAGCATCCAGTTCAAGAGAGATCTGGAATGCTTCCCATCCCGCGGATAATCAATTCTGATGCAGTGTAAAAACAATAGAGAGGAAGGCAAGGATTACCTCACAGAGGGAGCTTGTAAACATAAATGAAGGGTGAATCAAAGGAAGACAAGAGTTTTAACAGAAAGCATTTTGTTAAAATGTTCTGATATTTTAATCAAGTCAACTCTGAAGAAGGATTATATACCATGCCAAAGGTCCAGCACCAGCATGTTAGAAAGCTGCTCCTTTTTCTAGGGAATAAGAGCTCCCTTTAGTGTTCAGATATGGGATGACACTTGAAGCAAAGGGGAAGCATCCTAGCAAAAATGCATGAAAACCCATGCTCGCTTTTTCTAAAGCTAAATGGTTTATTTCATAGCAGTATCAGGAACAAATAGAAAATGTAATACAGGCAGTCCTCAAAATGCTTTGTTGAGTGACCATTTGAAATCACAACAGCACTAGAAAAAGGGACTTACGACCGACAGTCCTCGCACTTACGGCTGTTGCACAAACCCACAGTGAATGTGATCAAATTTTGGGGGTTTGGCAATTGGCATGTCTTTACGATAGTTGCAGCATTCTGGGGTCATGTGATCTCCATTTAAGACCTTCCCAGCTCGCTGTTGAGTAGTACAAAATCAACGGAGGAAGCTAGAGTTGCTTACACACTGCATGATTCACTTAACGATTGCAGTGATTCACTTAATGACAGTGGCAAGAAAAAGGTTGTAAAATCAGGAGCTACTCATTTAACAATCGTGTTGCTTAGCAATGGGAATTTTGGTCCCAATTGTGACTGTAAGGTAAGGACTATCTCTATGTATATGATTAAGGGCCTCAACAGAACTGCATTTAGTCACCTCACTGGTTAAATAATTGAGAAATTAATTGAGACTGTCAACTAAATAAACCCCAACTGTGTCTCATATATTGGAGATGCATATACCTCCAACATATGTACAGCGTTTCAATCACAACTCCTACAGAATATTTACAAAGTGTAAATATTTAAGTCAGCGTAATTAGAAAATGTGTCATATCGGACAGATGGCTTGAGGTAGCAGCTGCAAAAAGATTGAAAAGCCACAGAAAACACAACAAAACACTCTTGCTGAAAAGCAAGCCTCAAACGTTAACTTGCACTCTAATCAAATCACAACTGGGAAAACCTTGGCTAATAATGTACAGTTCAAGTTCCGTAAGAAGTAAAGTAGGAATTCTGACAGTGGAAAGAAAAGGGGGGGGGGAATAATCCTGTAAAAATCTCTGAAGTATCTGTGGATGTTTGAAAGAAGTCAGAGCTAGAAAGGAAACAAGAGATACCAGTATTTTCAGGAAAAGCTTGAGGTTTCCAGAATATTTTTTTCCTTTTAAAAAAAGCTACACAACTCCGTGGGAAGAAAACACCTCTTCCTCTTCTTCTCCAAAGCATTGAAAAAGATGGAGCACTGACTCAAAGTTAAAATGGAAAAAGTTTTTTAAAAAAAGATAAATGAAGCAACTAATCTCAGTTCCAAATAATTTGTAGCGTGGCAACATTATCACTGATACTCTTCGCGTAGTTTGGTTCTACACACTTACAACTGCTAAAAGGTAAAGGTTCCCCTCGCACATATGTGCTAGTTGACACTAGGGGGTGGTGCTCATCTCCGTTTCAAAGCCAAAGAGCCAGTGCTGTCCGAAGATGTCTCCGTGGTCATGTGGCCGGCATGACTAGATGCCAAAGGGACATGGAATGCTGTTACCTTCCCACCAAAGGTGGTTCCTATTTTTCTACTTGCATATTTACGTGCTTTCGAACTGCTAGATTGGCAGAAGCTGGGACAAGTAATGGGAGCTCACTCTGTTATGTGGCGCTAGGGATTCGAACCGCTGACTTTTCTGATCGACAAGCTCAGCGTCTTAGCCACTGAGCCACTGCATCCCTTGACAACTGCTACACAGGATGTGAAGCTTGAAACACGATACTGACTAGATCACCTCATGACTGGCTGTCAGCTCAGAGTATATACCGATCCTGTATCGGGGTGTCAAACTCAAGGCTGCATGCCGGATCTGTCCCATGGGGTGCTTAAATCTGACACACGGGGCCAGCCTGGAAATAACAAAGGACTATCCCGCACTGCCTCTGGCAGCCACATGCCCCCCCCCACTTTGTTTTGGCCATCAGGGTGCTGAAGGAGGCACCTGTCCCATGTCCCCCCTATCCTCACCCCCCCCACCCCGGCCAGCCTGCAGAGATCTACAATGCTGATCCAGTCCTCGAAGGAATCCAGTTTGACACCCTTAGCCATTGGCATTTGAACATAGATCTTTTTAAAATTTATATTTTATTATGTTTTTACTAATCTATGTTAAATGTCAATATATATTGCTAGTCCATGTATGATATGTCCAGTGGTGGGATTCAAATAATTTAACAACCGGTTCTCTGCCCTAATGACTAGCTGGGTGGGCGTGGCTCAGTGGTCATGTGACTGGGTGGGTGTGGCCAACTCAACGTCACGTCGATGGGCGCTTCGCCTTAGCTGTTACAATGTAATAAGGGTTAACCGGAGAGGCAGTTTCTGTAAGCAGGGCAATAAAGATTAGGCTAGAAACAACACCAGTTTCCTTCTTGCCTTCCTTACAGGATTAGCCCTGTAAAGTAGAAAAAACAAAATAAGATTTCTTCCTACAACTGGTTCTCCGAACTGCTTAGAAAGTTAACAACAGGTTATCCTGAATAGATGTGAACCGGCTGAATCCCACCACTGGATATGCCACACGCTAAATAAATAAATATGATACTGACTGGTGAGTGAAGAGCTGACTTTCAAAACTAGATTGCTGAAAATCACCTTCTGTATTTCACCTGCAAGAGCTGATGCTAAACTCTTAGCAGTTAGGGAATATGAGGTGAAGATGCTCTGTAGCATTTTATTTCTATAAATTCAACTTGTGTCTGGTGTGAGTCACTAAGAGGGCAGAACAATTGGTAGGAGAACGCAGGGACTACAGTTGATCAAAAACTACACAGACAACCTACCACCTAGAGGTAGTCCTCAACTTACAACAATTTAATGAACGCTGCGAATGCTGCAACAGTGGTGCCCACACATGCCTGCCGGACATGTGGCAGAACATTTCATGCCCTTATAGGCCTTACCAGCCATCTGTGAACACATCGTGGACAGCCCATAACCTGTTAGCCAAGGTCCTCTTCGAACACGATGGATGAACAACATACACATGACTTGCAATATGCCCTTCCTGCTAGAACAGGTAGATGTAAGGAGAGGAGATGCCACAAATACGGGTAGTCCTGGACTTAGTTACAACAGTTTGTTTAGTGACCATTCAAAGTTACCGTGGCACTGAAAAAAAGTGACTTATGACCATTTTTCAGAGTTACCACCTTTCCAACATCCTCACAACTACGTGATCAAAATTCAGATGCTTGGCAACTAGTTCCCATTTGATCATTGCTGTGTTCCAAGATCATGTGATCCCTTTTTGCGACCTTCTGACAAAATCAGTGGGGAAGCCAGATTCACTTCACAACCGGTTTACTAACTTATCAACTGCAGTGATTCACTTAGCAACCGAGGCAAGAAAGGTCGTAAAATGGGGCAACATTCACTTAAATGTCTCGCTTAACAATAGAAATGTTGGGCGCTCAATGGTGGTTCTAAGTCTAAGACTACCTATAGCCTGGCCCCATAGGGCTTTATAGGTCATTACCAGCCACTGATTTGCGCCGGGAAGTAAACTGGCAACCAACGCAGCTTGTGCGGCACAGATGCAAAATTCCCAGATCGAGGCTCGCTGCATTTTGTACCAGATGGACATGGATGCTCTTTCAGGGCAGCATGATTTCCAGCCCCTGTCATAGAATCAGGTTAAAATACCATAGAAAGGTAAAAAGAGACCTTGGAGGCAGAGGTGGTATTCAGCAGGTTCTGACCAGTTCTGGAGAATCAGTAGGGGAAATTTTGAGTAGTTCAGAGAACCAGTAAATACCACCTCTGTCTGGCCCTGCCCCCATCTATTCTCTGCCTCGCAAGTCCCAGCTAATCGGGATGGAATGGGGATTTTGCGGTAACCTTCCCCTGCCACGCCCACCAAGCCACACCACGCCCACCAAGCCACGCCCACAGAACCGGTAGTAAATCCAACCACTGCTTGGAGGCCATCTAGTCCAACCCCCTGCTCCAGCAGGAAACCTTACATTGTCTGGAGTATTTTGGTGCCTCTAACAGAGAGGAAAATTGCCAGAAAGGAGGAGGCGTTTACTAGGACAAGGCTGCCATGCAGAGGAAGGCGGACCTAGTCCTTGAGGTTTGACCACAATTGAGCCAAAATTTTGGTTGCCAAGCAAGAGCGTTGTTAAGTGAGTTTCACCCCATTTTACTCAATCCATGATACCTCCTGTCTCTAACTGTCATGTACAGGCTAGGAAGAACATCTGAAGGTGTGTATAATGTTCTAATGAACAGAAGTTATATTTAAATGTGTGGCAGAAAGTGATTCTCTGTGTGTTTTTCCAAATGCAGTAAATGAGGTTGAATGTGTATAGTTTTAGAAGTGTGTGTGTGTGTGTGTGTGTGTGTGTGCGTGTGTACACATACACACACATAGTCACATCAACTCCTAGAAAACCACGTGGCATGGCCCAAAGGTAGTCCCGACATATGGCCACGATTTGCAGCTATCGCCAGGTTAAGAAATGAATAGGGCGAAGAGACAAGCGAACCCCGCCCCATTTCATTCCATTTGCACCATGTGCAGCTCAGCCGCCCTGGCCGAAAGCCCCGCCCAGCTCGCCACGTGCGGCCACGCCCCCTGCCGGCGCGCGAGCCCCCTTCTTCCCTGTTTGCATTCCCCGCGCTTGGCCCTCCAGTCGCCGCCGCCTGGCGGAAGCCCCGCCCCCTGGATTCCCTCCGTCACTTCCGCCCGCTGAGCCCCGTAGTCCCAATATGGCGGCGCCCTGTGGCTCCTCACAGCTCTCCGCCGCCGAGTCGCCGCTCAAGATCCCCAAGATGGAGGTGCTGTCTCCCGGCTCGCCCGGAGCGCTGAGCGACGGCAACCCCAGCCTCTCCGACCCTTCCACGCCCAGCGGCGCCTCCCCGTTAGGCCCCGCCGGAGCGGGGTCGGTGACGGCGGCGGCTACCTCCGCCGGGGCTGGGGGAGGCGGCGTCGGGGCCTCTCCTTCCGTCTCTTTCTCCCCGGGCAGCAGCGCGGCGGCGGCGGCGGCGGCTTGTCGAGGCATGTCGTGGACGCCGGCCGAGACCAACGCGTTGATCGCCGTGTGGGGCAACGAGCGGCTGGTGGAGGCGCGGTACCAGCAGCTGGAGGGCGCCGGCACCGTCTTCGGCAGCAAGGCCCCCGGGCCCGCCATGTACGAGCGCGTCTCCCGAGCCCTGGCCGAGCTGGGCTACGAGCGGACCCCCTCGCAGTGCCGAGAGCGCATCAAGGTAGGCGGCGCGGCCGACAAGCCGGGGATGCTGAGGACGCGGCGCTCTTCCAGGGAAGCCAAACCTCCCCGGTCCCTCCCTCCCTCTCTCCCTCCCGGACATGCCCCGTCGGGGCTGCTCTGCCAGCGGCCGTGTGTGTGGCTTTCTCCGAGGATGCTCGCTCCTTGAGGCCCCCGGTGAGAAGGGCTGCCGATCTGCGCCTTGACGTTGCCCCGGATAGCTTCAAGGAAAGCACATGGCCCTCGGAACAACCCCCTTCCTCCGCCTCTCTCCCCCCCCCCCCGCTTATATTTAAGGGTTTTATATTTAAGGGTTTTATATTTAAGGTTTTTTTTGGAAGGAGCGAAGTTGTTGGGAGCAGCGACTCCTCCTGCCCGTTTAAAAGGGAAGGGCGCGCTTTAAAAAAACAGACCAGACAACCGCGCAATTCAAAGCAAAAACACAGGATAGGATGGATGGGGTCAAGAGGCTCAAAGGGTTTCCTCGGGGTGTAAAGTTGTGCTCTGGGTGGTTGTTGGTTGTTGTGAAGTTCCTTTGGGGCCGAGTTGAGAGGTGGTGTCAGTGCAGGTGGGCCTTGAATTGCGACCCCCTTTGAGTGCCCGGAATTGATGTTGCTAAGTGAGAAATTTGTTCGATGAGTTTTGGGGACTTTTCTTATCACAGTTGTTCAGTGAATCACCGCAGTTGTTAAATTAGTAATAAGGGAATCCGGCTCCCCCATTGACTTTGCTCGTCGGGAGGTCGCAAAAGGGGATGACAGGAGCCCAGGACAATGCAATCCTAAATAGGAACCACTTGTCAAGCGTACAAATGTAAATCACGTGACCATAGAAAGGCTGTAAAGGTTGTAAGTGTGAACAACGGTCGTAAGTCACTTTTTTCCCAATGCTGTTGTAACTTCGAACAGCCACTAAGTGAACTGTGGTGAGTTGAGGGTTACTTGTAATTGTAAATCCTCATGATGATGATGATGAACGGTTTTTTTAGGGGCTGAGTTTGCATTAGATTGTTTTAGCCCTCTGTAATGCAAAATAATTCATCCAAAAAGTCAGTGATGAGAACTTGGTTAGCTCTGTTTGGGGACTTTAAGCCTAAATGTTATTAAGTTAGATTGGTAAAGGGAAACGCTGACGTTTATGTGGGAAGCATTCTAGGAAATGAGTGGGGAGAGTCGTATGGAATGTGGCTAGACCTTCCTGCTATATAAATATATTTAACGCAGTAAACTTCAGAGAGACCTAATGCCGAAAAGACTTGCGCAAGTAATCTGTTTTGATTTCCTGCCAGATTACAAGGATGGGAGTAGTTGCAAAAGGAAGCACATGTGGGTTGATTAAGGTGGACTTTTTTGAGCTGAATGAATGCTTCCATCTTTTAAAAAGTAGCAGTGCCTTGGGTAGTACATGGGTAGTACTATCCCTTGCTCCTTATGGTAGACCTAAAGACAAGCAGACACCTTGTGAAGTTCTTTCTGCTAAAATGAAGTTTTAAAATTCAGGTGTTGTCTTTAGCCAATTCTGAAGTTTCACATTCACTAGAATGTGAAACTTCTGGAGGGTAGCCCATAAAGAAGGTGCTGCAAATGTGGCTGACATGAATCCTATATGGCCTACATGTATCTTAATCTATTATGATTGTGAAATTTGCTGATTGCATTACATTTTTATTTTAATAAATGCTGCTTTTAAATAAGATGCACCATGGTTTCTTCAGGAGTTGAAAAATAGATTTCCTAATGCATGGTGGACACTATGCTTTTTATCAGTCTGCCAGTCGCCAGACTTTGCTATGTAGAATTCTGATATTTTGTGTGATTTTGTTACTGGCCATAATTATGAGTCAAATAATAACATTTGACAACTGAAGGCTGTGTTTTGTAGGGAAGACAAAACTGTTGCTGGTTCTGGTGTCTGGAAAACATAAAAATGTACTCTCTTCCCATAACAGAATCTTTTCTGTCTGCAGCTCTCTTGCTCAACTATGAATTTATAGGTATGATATTTGCTTAATACTTCTGCTTTAACAGAACGGTAATTTAAAAGATTGTATTTAACGTATGCACCTGTAATGAAGATTGAATATTTACTATACATGCATTATGAAAAGTGGTCCTTGTTTTAGCTAGCTGAGAGTAAATATTGTGAAATTTACCTTTGTGTAGAAATCTTTGTGTGTGTGTGTGTGTGTGTATGTATGTGTGTAAGCAGTGTTGTATAGTTTTCAGCTGTACGAGACTCATTCCTAAAGAAGCTTTAAAGGTTGGCCAACATTATGAAACTGATTTCTCGACAGAAATCAGTAGAAAGACAGCAAGCCAAATCTAGGGAAACAATTTAACAACAAATGACTTTTATTTTTAACTCAACGTTTCATCCATTTCCATATTTTAAAAAGCTACAATATGCTAATAATGACATTGTGGTGATCCAGGCTTCACAGAAATCACATCAGCAGTTAAATTTGTTTGTACTGTACAGTATATAATGTAATGTATTTGTAATGAAGTCCACAAGCATTGTGTTGTTTTTAAATTCAGCATCTAATGAAATTTTGCATTCTGAGAAATTTTGCATACATTATGTATTAAATATTCAGCACAAATAAAGCAGGCCTTGTGTTGAAAATGACAAATGTGAAATTAGGTTGTTTGACAAGGTGGCACATATAATGTATAATGGCATTTTTTAGAATCAACCATTTATTTAATGTACACAGTTTGCTTTTCCTTCATTCTGTAGGAGAACTAAAGCAATCTTATTTTTTAAAAGCCAGCAGTTGCTTAGGTACACAGATAATTTCTCAGAATCTGTTTTGTCTACTAGATGTGCTTTAGAGATCATGAAGATTCTCCCTCTAAAAAGTGTTAGATCCCATCATAAATGCACTCTTGCGTAAATAACATATCCAAGCTTCTTGCCTCTCAGCATAGATTTCTTCCAATTTCCAGCCTCCTATATCGGTGTCAAACTGGTGGCCCATGGGCTGGATGCGTCACGTGTAGGCCATGCCCACCCCACCTCCGCGAATGGGGAAAATGTTGTGAAGCATCACATGACGGCAATGTGACACCGCAAATTTGACACTCGTGTCCTATATTGTAATTGTTCAGTCTCTTAAGTCAGTGTTTTTCAACCTTTTTCGTGCAAAGGCACACTTTTTTCATGAAAAAAATCACAAGGCACACCACCATTAGAAAATGTTAAAAAAAATTAACTCTGTGCCTATATTGACTATATATAAAGTGTTTTTCCCACGGCACACCTTACACTATGTCACGGCACACTAGTGTGCCGTGGCACAGTAGTTGAAAAACACTGTCTTAAGTTGTGTCAAACTCTTTGCAACCTCATGGACCACAGCTCACCACGCCTTTTGTCCTCTACTCTCTCCCAAAGTTTGCCCAAATTTATGTTTATTGCATTGATGACAACTATCTAACGTTCTCATCCTCTGCCCTCCCCTTCTTCTTTTTTTTTTGCTTTCCATCTTTCCCACCATCAGGATATTCTCCAGTGAGTTCCTCTCTTCTTATTAAGCAGCCAAATATTTGAGTTTCAGCTTTGGTATCTGTTCTCCCAAAGAGCAGCCAGGGTTGATTGCTCCCATATAACTAAGCTCTTTTCCCATTGTGTTGTATGGGATCCTTTTTAATGGGATCAGATCCTTTGGCTGTGCATGTTTACCTTTGTGCTTGCTGATATTTATTTTCCATTGATAGATTTAGGAACTGCTAGTACTGCAAAACTGTTTGAAATGTCAGTATGTAAGTGCATATCTGTTTACGCTTTAACTAATTAAACTAAAGTTAATTTTTACATCAGAATCATTCAGCGCCTATTTTCCTCAGGAAATTTTAGGGAGGTCCGAGTTCTCTCTCAGCCATGGAAGCTCACCAGGTTAAGTTGGGGAACTCATAGTTTCAACTCATTTTCCCACTCGGCTATTGTGGGGAAAAGTGTAGGAAGGGATGCCCCCGTATGGCTCCTTGAATTCTGGGAAGCAAAGTGGGATGTCGCTTTAACATCGAGTAAGACATTGTAGCATTGCGCTAGTGTTGCTGTGTTTATTTTTATTTTAGATTTGTTTAGCTTAGCATGATGTAGATACCTATCTAGTGTAAATTCTGCTTTCTGCCTTGGAATGCATCTGTACAAAACCCAATGGGCGTGGGTGGGAAACGAGCCATGTTATGGCATAAAGTTAGAATGCAAGCTGGATATTGTATATCATAAAGAACACTAACTGTAAAATAAGTAAAACAATAAAATAAGGCATTTTTTTTCCTACCAGTGACTGTCTGACAGCTTTGTCCATTTGCAATAACAGTATGGATGATTTGTTCTGCTAAATGAAGCTGTCACAGCAGATGTTTTTTTTTTCATGGCGTTACAACTAGATCCATGAGTTTTTCTATCACTTTGTCTCTTACTCTCCTGCTCTGTGTCTCAGCAGGCAGGTTTATGCAATTCATTTGAAATCTGGATTCTTACAATTGTTCTGAATACTGGATAGGATTACTGCTGGGCCAGGTTGCTTCTGTCATATTGAAAGAGGCCACTAAAAGGGACTCTCTTAAACAGTTGGGCTTAATTTGCAGTTTCAAACTGTGTGTGGATGATGGAGTTATCAGATGATCTTATTAGAGCACGTGAAGATTTCTTGGTTAACTTTCTGGGAGGGACTGTTTATTTTAGCTTGGTTCTTAATAAAAACAATTTTAGAAGCTTTTATTAGTGACTTGGTTTAGACTGCACCTTGGTTAGATGATCAGCTTTGTCACACACTAAAAGTGTCTTGATTTCAGTAGATTCAGTTTTATTTATGTGATGTGACTCTAGGCAACATTCTTTTGCCTTTTTATAGGACTAAGCCAAATTGTTTGTCCTAAATGGATTGTGCAACTTGCTAAAAATGTCAAAACATAAGCAATGACTTAAAATCTATTTTACATTGATGATGTATTTATTATCTCTTTCCTGCTCCCAAATTTAGAGAAAAACATATATTCATAATGTCTGGTGGGGAAAAGGACAAACAATATGCCAATTTTTATTTAGAACATCTTGAATTGTAACCAGAGTTGACCTGTGTTTGTTATTTTTTTTTCTTTCGAAATATAGTATACTTCTTCACTTCCTAAGGAGTAAGAAATGTGTACATATTTCTCTGAAAGATATTTAGAATTATTTAAAATGTTTTTTTTTTCTAAATAGGAAAAGAGGGTAGAATATTGTAATACTTAAAGCTAAGTAGGATTTAGAGACTGATGCATATCAGACCCTATGTGCTACCAGCAAAATGACGTGAACCTGTAAAGTAAATTTTAGAAAAAATGCTAGAAATCAGGAATTGGCTATTTGAAAGACTAATTGGACTCCATAAGATTGAAAAGTACCTGGAGGCTTTTGGGCCAATGTCCTTGCCTGCACTAACTTCAGAGGGCGATAGCAAATACTTGGCATGTCACATTTCCATCCTTCTCAGATTGACTCACTGCAAGTCGTTAAGCAAGTTTTTAAACCATCTTTGGGGTTTAAAAATAAATTGGGAAAATCCCATTTATTTGTGAGTTGCTATCCGTACCATAATCCCAAACTCTGTCTAAGAAACTTAGGCATTGACAACAATCTTTTAAAAGTCAAGATCTATCCCATAAGGTTAGTGATTTACTATGGGGTTCGCCTTGCATCTCTCCATTCCCCAGTTTTATGCTCATTTTATTAGAAGTAAACAATAACCTTGGAAACCCTTTGCCAAGCATTCCAAAGTCCTTTATTATACCTATGATGGAATAGGATGAAGGAACCTATACTACGGGAGTGGTAAGACACAGTTACTTTACCCAAGCAAATGATTTTCGATCCTCTTCATTTCACTCCTATCATGACCCCCACTTGTGTTTTGCTTCTTCTGCATCTTGAAAGCAATTTCATTCTTGATGACTTTCGTTCAAATTTCAGGGAATTCCAAAATTTAAAAAAAAATGCTGATTACAGTAACTTTTTACCTGACTGCATGGTGAAGAGATAGGTTGCAGCAGAGTCATAAGGGAAATCCACTCTCAATATATAAGCTTTCTGGAAATAGTTAGATTTCACCGTGTTGAGATGACCAAATTGCTTCACTTTCTTAGAGCTGTGCTGAAAAGCAAGACTATTCTTATTCTACTTTATTTTTTTTTAACATTTCAGAGGTATTGTCATCCCCTTTCTATCAGTGAATTATATTTGTTCTTCATCGAAGAGCAGGTGGGATAGAGTCGCGTTAAAATAGTTCCATCAGTGTAAGTGGAAACAGGCCAGTTTTCTTTTCTTTTCTTCATAATCTGCTCCTTTGAGAGTTGGGATAAATTTGGAGATCTGGGCAGGATTGCATGAGAGGGAAAGAAAGCATTGGTACGCAGTGAATGGCTCACCATTCTCAAGGCATTGGATTCTCCGTAAAAGTGTCATGTTATGTTGCATGGGTCAATCTTAGTGGTGCTGCTTTGCTCTCAAAATTGATTATTTCAGCCATTTTGGAAGTGTCTTGAGCTCCTAACAATTTGAACTGGAAAAGCTTTGCCCATTTTAATCAATTTTTAATCTGTACCCCCACCCTTTGCAGCAAACTACATTAAGAAACATAATTTAAGTATTTCCCCCTAAAAACAGAAGTGGGGTGGAGTTAGAAAGAGGAAAATCTAGATAAGAAGCATTTTTAGCAGTGTTTTATTCACACTTGCCTTAATATGTAATTTGGCTTCTTATTGACAAGTGAATGATTTAAGGTGCAGTGAAAGTGGGTAATATCTGGTTGAGATAGGATATAAAAGATGCCTAAAAATCTAGTGTTGGGTTTAATGTTTTATTATTAGACCTGACCATCTTAGTATATTGTGTGTTTAATATTTGATCATGGGAATACAGAGCATTATTGATTTCACTTCTTTTAAATTTCAGCAGCTTCCCAAGAAACAGAGTGAGTTAGTAAGGATGCAAACTATGTAAGTAATATATTTTACTAGCTAAAGAGTTTAGGCCAACATTTTTAAAATAACTTAATTGTTTTCTTTTTGGAATAAGGAACAATCCAGCTGTCTGCTTTTGGTGACTTCTTTCTCTCTCTCTCTATCTTTCACTTTCTTTCTCCCTATCTCTCTCTTTTCCCCATTCCCCCTCACTTTTCCTTACGCTTCAAACTATGGGTACCACAGTAGCTGTTCTTTCTCTTCCCTTCGTAAATGTGTATATCTTACGGGCTTGTTGGTATCTCACTGGGGGTTTTAATTCTGCATAGTCTAGCAAGCTTGGGGATAAGAAGGGAAAGTTTTGGCAATAAAAGACCAATAAATGAAGCTGATATATTAACATTATTATTAAATGTGATGTCCTCTTGTGGCAAATATAAAAATACAAGTGCTCTTTGCTGTGAAGTTTAAATGGCTGTGAAGATTCAACTTGGCTTTAAGACTTCTTCGTAAAATCCTGTTTGGTTAAAAGGATCTAATAAATGTGGCAGAGTTTAGAACAAAGTTAAAGAAGAATAAAAATGGCACAAGGGGTATAGAAGGTGGGCCACTTATAAACTAACAGGCATGTTTTCTGTCTTAGACCCTTCGCAGGTGTTACAGCCGAGTGAAGGAACATGGTGTGGGCAAAAGAAAAAGCAGTTACACATTTGAACAGTTGGAGCAGGTCTTTGGTCAAGGAGGATGGGATTCTCAACTCTGCCAACCGGTGCTCATCAATAGCAGTGGCTTGTATCAAGAGCTGGAGTCTGATGGTAGCACAATGGAGGAATATTCGCAGGACGAATGGGGGAACCATAGTCAGGATCTATACTGTTACCAACCAGGCGAGCAAGAGTTAGGTAAGATGTGGCAAACTTTACCGAAACACTGGTGACTGTTAATACTTCAATTGGTGCCACTGCAACTTTGGTTGCAACCATGGACTTAGTGTTTCTGTTTTGTACATCTTCCTGTTGCATGCCTTGAACTTGAGGCCGAGATATCTCCTTTTAAGTAAGGAAATGGGGCAGTGCCAACTCTCTTATTTTGGTAGACAATTTGACACTCCACCTGCTTGTATATTTATTTATTCATTCATTGCATTACATCTCTCATCCAGGAGTTCTACGTGTCATAGCTTCTTTCCTCCAATTTTTACTCACATAGACAATTCTGTGAGATTGGCTGAACAATAGCGACTGATCCAAGTCAGCTTTGAAAGTTAAGGGAGGAGTTGAATTGGACTCAAACAGATCCAGGCCCCAAGCATTAATCAGCATGGGACTCTATTTGCATACTTTAGTGATGTATTTCCAACATCAATAGCACAATTCATGTTTTGATACAGTAAAAGCTCTCAGGGTCATTGCTTTCAAATCAGATTTCAGAAAGCGCAGTTAAATATTGAGAGTTTTGCTTTACAGATATTCATTGACTTATGACCACAGTTGAGACCAGAATTTTTAGTTGCTAAGCAATGGGGTCCATAAGAGAGTCATCTGTGACCAGATCAGATTTTACAACTATTTTTACTGGGTCATTAAACATATCCAGTTTCCCCAATTAACTTTGTCAGAAGCCAGCTGGGATTGTTGCAAATCACAATCGTATGATTGAAGATGCTTACAATTGCTATACATTTGAGCCAGTTGTCAAGCACCAAATTGCAGTCGCGTGACCACAGGGGTGGTACAATAGTCATAACTTGGAGGATGGGTTGTAAGTCACTTTTTCAAGACCATCGTAGCTTTGAACCATTGTTAGGTGGACACTGATAAGTTGAGGGCTACCTGTATAGACTGAAACCTCATGTTAATTCATTAATTGGGGGCAGGGGATTCCATTATTTGAAGTGAAAGAAAGCATGGCATTACAGAGATTTGTCATTTGCATGGTGATAAACAGATTGCAATTATCCATTGTAATCTTGTCCATAATATCAAAAGTTCTTTCCAGTACAACTCAATGAAATATATCTTCACTGTTTTATAGTCGTTTGTTTATTGTTCCAATTAACAGCTGCCATATAAATACTCAGTCATACTTTCTTGTCTTTAGTATCAGTCGGTGTTAATTAATTAATTGGTTTATGCTAGAAATTTGTAAAGCGATATTTGATGTCAAAGTGGCTTTTGGCTTCTTGCTATCCTTTAAGGAGGCCCTTCAGACATTCACTCATGCCACGGTCCCTTCACAAATGCATTACTGCAATGCGCTTTACATGGGGCTGACCTTGAAAACCACCCAGAATTTATAGCGGCATGAAAATGTAGTGGCATGAGCAGTAATGGGCACCACTCCATATGCTCATTGTCACCACTGCAACACCAACTGCATCAGATGCCAATTGGCTTCTAAGTGCCATTCAAGGTGCTGGTTATCTATCAATATACAACCTAAAACTCTCATTGTCACAACCTTCAGTTGGGTGAAACAGGGCATTAGCTTTTGAACCAAGGTACCTCAAATGGGCTAACTTACAGAATGGATGCAAAACCCAAGACCTGTGACTCCTGAGGGAATGAGATTTGGGGAAATTGTTGCTGTTGAGGGCTGTTGGTTGCGGATGGGATGCTGGGGTCATGTAATCTTCATTTTCAGCTACAGTTTCCCAGCCAGTCTCACAATGCCTTATTCTCCCTCCCCTCCCCTGCGGCAGCAACTCTCCTTGGGAAGGGAAATTTCCGATACTCCCTGCCAGAGTCCCACAAGGAAACTCAATGGGGAAGCTGGCAGGAAGTTAGAAGTCCCTCCTCTTCCCCCTGCATTTTTTCTGCTCACCCTTGGTCATTATATTTCTCTGTTTAGATAAGGAAATATCTCTGAAACAATGATCTAACAGGGCACGGGTTGTTTAGTTACCTATAAATCCCAGTATGGCATAGAGCCCTGATGATGAACCTATAGCACGTGTGCCACAGATGGCCCCTGGAGCCATATTTGCCGGCACGGCAGCCCTCAGCCTTCTGGAAGCTGATTTTCAGCCTTCCGGAAAGCTGGGGAAGGCTATTTTTGCCCTCCCCAGGCTTCAGGAAATCCTCCAGAGCCCAGAGAGGGCGAAAAATAGGCCCAACAGGCCAACCAGAGGTTCGTTCCCGAATTTCCGTTTGGGCCATTTTTCGCCCTCCCCAGGCTCCGGAGGGTTTCCTGAAGCCTAGGGTGGGTGAAAATGGCCTCCCCCGGCCCCCCAGAGGCCCTCCGGAAAGCTGGGCCATTGTCATCTTCCCCAGATTTTAGGAAAGCCTCCAGAGCCTGGAGACGGCAAAAATCCCTCCTCCCGTGCCTGGGGGTTGCACACGCATGCTCTCAAAGGCTCTTGAAAGCTTTGAAAAGCTGGTTTGGGTCCCAGGCACGGGGTTGACATTTAATATTTGTTCAATAGCCCCAGTTTTGTGTTGTTTTGCCATGTATTAGATTATTTTGACTCAGGTTGACTCAGCCTTCCATCCTTCCAAGGTGGGTAAAATGAGGACCCAGACTATTGGGGGCAATGTGCTGACTCTGTAAACCACTTAGAAAGGGCTGTAAAGCTCTATAAAGCTGTATATGTCTAAGTGCTATTGCTATTTTAGCCTGGACTGTCTGGATGATTCAATATTTTTAGCTCTTTTTAAATTATTCCTAGTTTCATATGTCATCTAGGAACCACTGGAGTTGTCCAGTCAATAAAGTTTAATACATAAATAAATAATAAACTACAGTGATGCCTGTATTCATACTGAAATTGGACACAATTATAATTGGGCTATAATTGCCTTTTAAAGTAACAAGGCTCAGTTGTTATGAATTATTTTAACCTCTGCTTTACCTTTTAGATGAAATGCCGGCAGTGAAGAAAACATTGAAGATAAAACAAGAATCTTCAGAAGATTCTCAGTAAGTGTCTTGAATGGAAATTAAGATTCTGAAAGTATCTGCACTTTTCAAGGGTAATACAACGGTCTCAGGTTTTTTTCCAGCTGAACCAGATAAAATACAAACCCGTGCTGTTGAAATATCCTTGGAAAGTTGCAGTGTCTGGTAACTGCATGTATACCTTGAATGGCTTTGCAAATGTTGACTGTTTCATAGCTGCAGTTTTCGGAATGCAGGAACTGAATGAAAGCCTACCTGCATGTCTCAGTATTTAGACAGAATAGGAGCCTTCCCAGATGTGTGAGATAGGTTGAGCTGAGAGTTAAGTTTCCATGGCTCCCAGTTTCCCTAGCTGAGGCGTCAACCTGGGTTTTCCTGGTCTTAATTCAGATCCTTAATCACTACACAACAATGGTTTTCTTTAGAAGATTGTGCTTTGTTAGGAGTTGCATTAGATACAAAAATGTAGAAGTTCCCATTGCTTCTCAGAATATAGGTAGTCCTTGATTCATGACTGGTTGCTTAGGAATCATTCAAAAGTTTGATGGACCCCAACCCCCCCCCCCCCCCACACACACACACCCCTAACCGGAAGTTCCAGCGGTACTTCCTCCTGTGGTCACATGACTGCACTTTGGGTGCTTGGCAACACAGACCCATTTACGGCCATTTGTAGCATCCTGCTATCACTTTACCAATTTACAGTGGCATAGTGAACAGTGGGGTTTACTTAACGACCGCGGGGTTTGTTTAACAGCTGAAATGCTTGCTTAACAACCGCCGCAAGAAAGGTCGTGAAATTGGATTGACAGTTGCGACTTATGACCATAATAGGCAAGCTCCATTATGGTCATAACTCATACTTGTGTTTGCCACAACGGATTAACGATGACAGTGCCTTAAGAAAATCAGACTGCTGGTTCAGTTTGCTCAGCATCCTCCATATAGACAGTTCTCTTCTCTCCGGTTTCCAGGCATCAGTCTTTCCTCTCCCAAACTGGAGAGCTCATAAATGGAATTGGTTCCATTTTGCAGGCAAAGAAAGTGCTTAACATGGCTCATGTTTGTTAAACAAACACCATTGTTGTTAAGCAAACTCTTTGCTTCATACTATAAGGATTTAAGACACTATTGTGAATTTTTCCAGCAGCTATTTGTCCTTAGCATATGACAGGCCTGTTTATACATCCATTGGAATTTTGTGATTGCATTCTCCTTCTTTTTCTTAATTTCCCACCTTAAAACTTAGTCCCATTGTGTTTTGTTCTTTTCTTATTTAAAGGAAGCGCGACCTAATGCAGAATATTGTACAGATCTTGGAATCCGTCCAGTTAAAATGGGAACTCTTTCAGAGTTGGGCGGACTTTTCTAGGCTACACCTTTCGAACAAACTGGCTATATTCGGCATTGGCTATAATACACGGTGGAAGGAGGATATCCGTTACCATTACGCTGAGATCAGTTCCCAAGTTCCCCTTGGCAAGCGACTCCGGGAATATTTCAACTCTGAGAAGCCCGAGGGCAGGATCATCATGACCAGAGTGCAGAAAATGAACTGGAAGAACGTTTATTACAAATTCTTGGAGATTACCATCAGTGAAGCCAGATGCCTAGAGTTGCACATGGAAATTGACTGGATACCTATTGCTCACTCCAAGCCAACGGGTGGAAATATTGTCCAGTATTTGTTACCTGGAGGCATTCCAAAGAGCCCTGGTCTGTATGCCATCGGCTATGAAGACTGTCACGAGAAGCCACCATCTCCTGATCACGAGAGCATCAGCCAAGAACCTGAAAACGAGACTCCGGGAGAAACCGAAATGCCGTTGTCACAGGCTTCCCTCAAAGTGGAGATGGAGCCCACCAGAATCATCTATTGTTACCTTGGCATTGCCGAGGTCAGAACTCTCCAACAGTGCTTGTTTTTACACTTCCAGGCCAACACCAAAACCTTCAGCAAAGAGTGGGTTGGCATCAATGGATTTTTATCACAAAACTGTATTGTGGACCCAGGGATTTCTCCTAAGTCTATTTACATTAAATTTGTAGAAGTGGAGAGGGACTTCCTTTCTGCTGGCTCTTTGGTCGAGTGCCTGGAAAAAGCCATTGGATATCCTTTGAAATTTAACAACTGACTTTCATCCTTCATAAGGATCAGGACATTGTAAGTATCACCTGTGGCATTTGGGACATCTGCTTAGTACAAGACTGGGCAAAAATCAACTGCTCTAACCGAACTGAAATGAGGAGAACACTTATAGGGGATTTTACAAAAGTGTTTCTCACGCCAGTAAAATATGCTGTTTACTTCCTTGGGCCAGCCAAATGGTTTTATAAAGAAAAGGACTTTCAAAGGGAGCATTGTAAATACGATGACTATTGATACACTCCACGTTGGATGAACGTACATGTTAAATTTCATACGAAAAAGCTGTTTTCCACAATGTCTCATTTTTACACATGTGTCTCAAGTGTGATTATGGTTATGTAATAAATAAGCAATAGATTAACTGAGTTTAAAACCCGGTCACACAAGACTGTTTTTCAGTGCCACCGTTAGCACCTCTTGTATATAATTTAGCATTTCAGTTTCTTCACCCATCAAGTGTTCTTACAACTTTCAACCAGTGTTGCCTGCAAAAACTTCTCTTTCTGTGATGTACCCCACTTTACTAGTAGTGTTGCCATATCACCTTTTTTTTTTAAATTTTGGTTTATGTTTTGTTTACATTAAAATCATCCATGGGCCTTTTAAGAAATATTTAGTTAACCTCTGTGTGGCAGTGAAAGTAACTCAGCCGCTGAGAAGCATTTTATCAAATCATGCTTTTATCAAACACAATCAAAGCTGTGAGAAGGGGTGGGCTCGGGGTGGGAACTGGGGAGTTATGGACCAAGGGAGTAAACATTTTTAATGCCTCGTTATAATGTTCCGATATAAATCCCATTGCGCTGCTGGCAAGTGCCAGGTTTTTTTTTAATTTTGTTTTTTTACAAACCTCATTGATCAGTGGAAGTTGTGACATACAATGAATGTGTCAGTCCAAATAAAAACAAACAAATGTGGATTTTCAGAAATGTGTTTCTTGCCTGATTGTATCTTTATGAAGATGTGTACTGGCATTTTTTTAAAAAAAATGTTTTTATTTATTATACATATTTTTTAATTATTATGAATGTCTGTATATTCATATATTAGCACTGTCTTCAGAAGGAAAAAGGAGCCCGCAGGATGGCTCATCTTGCAAAATCCGTACAGTATTATATGAATAAATAATAGCGAATATAACATTTCCTAATAAAAATGCAACATTCTGTATAAAAGATTATTTTCCATCTGCTTGTTGAAGGATCTTCATAATTTTGCAAGTTTGCTGATGCTTCAATCTTAAAAAAAAAAAAAAACACCTTCATTATCAATCTGTGATCTCCTCCAGCCTGCTATTCTAGCTCTCCCAGAATGATCACATTTGTGCAAAACGATAATCCCAAGTTCCGGGGGAAAAATGCTGCTTGTTTACCATCAAATTGGTTGAAGCTGATCAAGTTGGTTCTTTTGCTTGCAGGGAAAGGTTTAGCTTAGTTTCCGAATCAGATTCCTTGCTGGGCGACTGCCAATAAAGTCGAGTTGTCATAAGCCAACTGACTCCTAATTTCAAAGTTAGAATTCCCATTTTGAAAGCTACAGGAACTGTTTCCTTCAACGCAAGACCATTGTTTCGGAAACTTTGTCCTCGCTGTTGAAAGAATGAAGATGTGGAGAAGGGCTGTTCTGGAATGATCAGGCACCTGATATTGGAAAGTAATCCACATAAAGATACAGGCAAGGGTTTGGCAGAAGCCAAGTGCTCCAATGCTCTAAAGCAGGGATGTCTAACCTTGGCAACTTTAATATTGTGGACTTCAAATCCCAGAATTCCCCAGACACCCATTTCAGGGAAGCTTTCTTCCTGACTTACTTATTTGCTATAAATTATAGTTGCTCCATCATGAAAAGCTGTAACTGCAACCTGGAGTTTATAGTCAAGTCACAGGTTGACCACGTACATCAAGGGTACATCTTAGCCACTTTAAGACCTGTGGACTTCAACTCCCAGAATTCCCCAGCATGGATGAAGAATTCTGGGAGCTGAAGTCCATAGGTCTTAAAACGGCCAAGGTTGGACCACTCTGCACTAAATAAGAGATGGATATAATTTTCAGTCCCTCCAAAAGTTATCCTAACTCCAGAAATTTGTATCCAATCATCATGTTTAATGTAATAGGAAGGGGGGGGGGATAACAAACTAAAAGTAATCTTCAATATAAAACATTCATTTAGTGATTGTTCAAAGTTACAACAGCACTGAAAAAAGTGACTTACTACTGATCCTGACACAACTATCCTAGCACCCCAATAATTACATAATCGAAATTCAATTGCTTGGCAATCGGGCGTGTTTATGAGAGCTGAAGTTTCTCCTGATCACCAGCTGTGATCTAGCTAATCTCCGGCAAGCAAAGTCATTGGGAAAAAGCTGGATTCACTAAATGACTATATGATTCACTTAATAACTAGAGGGATTCACTTAGCTGTAGCCAAAAAGTTTGCAAAACTGGGCATGACTCACTTGTTTAACAGCTATATCCCAATTGTAGTTATGAGTTGAGGACTACCTACACTTGGGAAGTAACCTTATTAATAACACTTAATTGAAATGTTAAATAAGTTTATATATTATTGTCAGGAAAATTAGATGGAAATGATCAAAAACCACACAGTATCAAATTTCTCTTGAGAAGGTTGTTATCTTTGCTTTAAATGTAAGTTAAGGGAGAGTTATCCTTTTATTCTGATGCACCTGCTTTTCAGGAAATGTAAGAAAGGCCTTCTTATAACATGACAGCCAAAGAAAATAATGCATCAAGGAATTTGGCTCCTCTTCCACGATTTGATTTCTCAAAGAGCAGCTTTTGGCTTGTGCTCAGATAGAGTTGGAAGCAAGTCACTATCTAAATTAAGTGCTTGCATACTGAAAAGAGGTAATGTATTTCCCTTTTGCAGATGATCCATACTTTTGACAATGAAAATGCAAAAAAATAAAGGTCCCTCAGCTCTACCAGACATAGCTTCAGAATCACCTTATCTTCTTCAGTTAGAAGAAAATTTGCCAAAATGTTATAAAATATCAAAAGACCGGTACATAGTATTTTGTAGAATTCCACCGTAGCAGCAGCTTGCCTGAAAATATGTTTCTGGAGGGGTGTTGAAGTGTTGCAATCTGAGCTTGTGTATAATTACATTGCGCCAAGGTGGCGCAGTGGTTAAATGCAGCACTGCAGGCTACTTCAGCTGACTGCAGTTCTGCAGTTCGGCTGTTCAAATCTCACCGGCTCAGGGTTGACTCAGCCTTCCATCCTTCCGAGGTGGGTAAAATGAGGACCCGGATTGTTGTTGGGGGCAATATGCTGACTCTGTAAACCGCTTAGAGAGGGCTGAAAGCCCTATGAAGCGGTATATAAGTCTAACTGCTATTGCTATTGCTATTTTTCACTAACAGGATGTGATGGGTTCAGTCTAGCATGCTCGGGTTTTGCATTACTTATGTGATACCTGAGCCCACCTGGATGGAGAGAATCACTCTTTCTGAAAACAAAAGCCCATTTTGTGATTTGTCTCTATTTTATGTCTCTACCCAATAAAATCCAGAAGGGGGCAGGATTCCTTCTTATAACAAAAATGTGCACAAAGAGAATATTCAGAATCTCATCTCCATCTCACCCTCCTTCCAAAAGTCCAGGGGAAGATTTGCCAGTTGTTCTTTGACCGGGCAAGTGATCCTCGACTTACTGAACCCACAATTTATGTTGCTGAGCAAGGCAGTTGTTAAGTGAGTTTTATCCCATTTTACAACCTTTCTTGCCACCGTTGTTAAGTGAATCACTGAAGTTGTTAAGTGAAACTGGCTTTCCCATTGACTTTGCTTGTTAGAAAGCCGCAAAAGGTGGATCACACAACCTCGGCACACGGGAACCATCGTAAATACTTGCCAAGCATCCAAGTTTTGATCATGTGTCCATGGGATGATGCAATGGTTGTGTGAAAAATGGTAATAATTCGCTTTTTTCAGTACCATAACTGAGCTGCCACCGTATATGTATATGTATATGTATGTGTGTGTGTGTGTGTGTGTGTGTGTATATATATATATATATATATATATATATATATATATATATATATATATATATATACATATATACATATACATATACATATACATACACATACATACATACACACACACACACACACACACACACACACACATGTATATGTATATGTATTTAGTGTCACAACCCCTGGTATGCCCAAATATGGGAGGAGGAAAACTGCCTGAAATAGATCTATACTAGTCTCCCTTTATTTATTTATCAGCACAAATACAACACAAATATAACAAAGGCAACAGAAAAATATTGGGTTTCTGTCGTGATGGTATCTTGTGACGAGCCGATAGACAGAGAATGGAAGCAGTTTGCTTCCTCCCATATTTGGGCATACCAGGGGTTGTGACACTAAATACATACCTACCTCCCTGGCTCAGCTGATAAGGAGGAGAACCTTGTGGCTTAGTGGTTAACACATCTGCCTAAGATGTAATACAGCACAGGTTCGAATCCCAGTAAGGGTATGGCTAGCTGATGAGAGCTAAATAGCTTGAAATAGATCTATACTAGTCTCCCTTTATTTATTTATCAGCACAAATACAACACACACACACACACACACACACACACACACACACATATATTCTAGCTTTCAAAACTCTTCACAGAAAGCTATTTTCCATTTCTGCCAGCAGGGGGTGACATGCGGCAAAGAATGCAAACATCCTTCCAAATGCCAACTTTAAAGAATCCAAACTACTTAGTCCCTTAATAATACTAACAGCTGAACAGTTTTCACTCAGGAAAGCAAAATGAGGGCTGTCAAAAAGACAGGACTTTCTCTAAGCTGATCCAAAGAAATATTAAAAGAAGAAACTGTTGAACATATGAAGGTGGTATCTGCAAATTTACTAAGATTTGGCAAAAGAAAAGAGAAAAGGAAGAGGGACTTAGTTACAGAGAGGATGAGTGCATTATTGGAAGAGATTGGAAGAACCAGGTTAGGGAGAAAATCTATGTGGTTGCTAAGAGACAACAACATGATGGCACATGATCATTATTAATCAAGATTTACAAGATTTTATTTATTAACCCACAAAGCCCCAAAAGGCCAAAACATGAAAACCAACCATCAGAAGTAATGTTACAGCAGTGGTGGGTTTCAACTTTTTTAGAACCTCTTCTGTAGGTGTGGCCTGCTTTGTGGGAGTGGCTTGCTGGCCATGTGACTGGGTGGGAGTGGCTTGTCAGCCATGTGACCGGGTGGGAGTGGCTTGCCAGCTATGTGGCTGGGTGGGCGTGGCCAACTTGTAAAATGTGATGAAACTCACTTAACAACGCTCTTGCTTAGCAACCAAAATGTTGGCTCAGAAACTTTGGCATTTGAAGCACGAAAGTCTTAAAGCTGTCAAGTTACAAGACCCTTGCACCCTTAACCCTTTAGAAAAAAAAAAACCAGGGGTGTTCAAACTTGACAGCTTTAAGATTTGTGGACTTCAACTCCCAGAATTCCTCCTCTTGCTCTTCATCTTGATGATGTGTGGACGGGTGGGGGGAGGGAGCTGGAACCGGTTCTAAACGGCACTGTAGATTTGTGGAACTGGCAGGAACCCACCCCTGTGTTACAGGCAACGCTGTGTACAGTAAGCTGATGTAATCTCCCCCCCCCCCCCCCAATTTTTGGAAAGAAAGGGATACTGCCTCCATCTGTGGCTGTTGTGTTTTCCTGTGATTTCGGGAGGCAGGAAGTTTCTGGCCCAAGCTCTGTGGCCGAGATCACCCCCAGATATAGGAGGAAACCAGAATGTCTACAGACGTTTTCAATCATCCATGTCAGGGTTGTCCCAAAACTTCTTTCCAAAAGGCAGCTGGTCTTTCTTGTTCTTTTTCTTTGTTCCAAAGGGAGGGAAGACCCCAAGAAAGTCCAGTTGTCCTTGGAATATTCTTTGAAAATGTTTCTCGTTCAAGAAGCTTCTTCAGTTTTGACCGAATGGGGAGGAATAGAAGGACTGTATATTCTTCGCAATCATCTGATCGTTAGCACTTTGAAGGTTGGTCATAAGAAATTGGGAACTACAGAATAGTGGGCATCCATGGCTCGTGGCATGTCCTCTTCTCTCTCCATGGATGTGACTAATTGTCAGAAACCTACAAATGTTGCCAAAAGAAAAAGCGCCTATCAATAGTGCGTTTTTGATGTGCTTTCCAGTTTCCTGCCTTCAGCTACCTGCCTGGAGTGTAGTTTTCTTGGCAAGTTTGCCATTGTCTCCTTCCTAGGGCTGAGAGAGAAGGACTGGCAAAATGCCACTCAGCTAGCTTTATGCCTCTGGTAGGACCAAAAGTCAGAGCCTCTTAGTTTGTAGCATGGTGCCTTCTCCGATATACACCAAACCAGTTCTGTTATCAATAGCTGTACCGTTCAGAAACTGTAGGGTAGCCATTTTCACAAATAACAGTGAAAAGTGAACATTTCAAATTTTTCATGTAATTGTGTTCTTTATTTATTGTACTGGTTTTACCGTTGTTTTAATGATTGGCCTGGGACCATTATTAAACAAGCTGCTTTGTAAGTGAGATGATCAATCTCCAAATTTTTATATACTTACATAAGTGTGTTTGTGGGTGCATGTGTGTGTCTATGTATGTGTTCTGACCCCCCTCGTTCCACACCAAAGCACACTCCGAGCCAAAGATAAGTTACGGCATTTAATTACGGTAACAGACAAACAGGTCCTTGGCAGCAACCCAGCACAGACAAGCTTGGACAGCAATAAACACAGATAAGACTTGGCAGCAATCCAGCCTGCCAAGCTCATAATAATGTTCTCTGACTTTCCAACCTGTGTTGACTTCTGCAAAGAGGGGCGTGTGCACAAGTAGCCTTTTTATAGTCTGGAGAGGAGCCTAATGACCACCAGCTGAGTACAATCACCTGTAATTACGTAATTGTTCCTGATGCCTATTAGCTCTTCGATGGCGTGCAACTAGGAACAACTCACTACTGGCTTCCGGCTCACTCTCCCTTGTCTCCTTCCCACTGGTCCAAGGCTCAGGTGCCTCCTAGTGGCCAGCCAGCCTCTCTGTGCCCTGCTCAGAGTCGGAACCCTGTCCAGGGTCCTCCACATCCTCCAGAGCCAACTCATAGGGCCCCTCGCTGTCGGAGTCTGGTGGCAGCTCCAACGGCTCCTGCTGGGCCACAACATGTATGTATATGTAAATATAAAAAATTGGAGCTGGAAGAAACATTAGAAATGCTGGTCTATTTTAACACATAAACAAACACACACATGTACAGTATATGTGTATGTGTGTATGTGAATATGTATATATATATCGCTATATATGTATATCACTGCAATGCTGGGATATTTTATCCATCCACCCATCCCAGCCAGTGGGGCAGTGATGCTATAATGCCTTTAAAAGAAGAATGGTTTTGAAGCCCTATATAAATCCCATCCATTCCAAGGGTGTGCTAGCATCACTGTCTCACTGGCTGGGGAACTTCTCTCTCTATAGAGAAAAAAACGTGGCACGATAAAACCGCGCTCGACTAAAGCGTGCCCGATTAAACCGCGTCGCTGACGTCATCAGCAGGGCGACAACAGCGAGCGCGGAGAAAGAAGGGCGCTTTAAATAGCGCTTTGAAAGCAAGCCGATTCAAGTTAAGGTAAGGGTTAGGTTTAGGTTTAGGTTTAGGGTTAGGGTTAGGTTTAGGGTTAGGGTTAGGTTAGGGTTAGGTTTAGGGTTAGGTTTAGGGTTAGGATTAGGTTTAGCGTTAGGTTAAGGGTTAGGTTTAGGGTTAGGTTAAGGGTTAGGTTTAGGGTTAGGTTTAGGATTAGGTTTAGGGGGGTTAGGTTTAGGTTTAGGGGTTAATTTTAGGTTTAGCGTTTACAGCATGCTTTTTTCTCCGCGCTGTTGTCACGCTGTGATGACGTCAGGTACGCGGTTTCGTCGAGCACCCTTTAGTCGAACGCGGTTTTGTGGTGGAACCAGAAAAAATACCACTTCAGCTACCAAAAACAAACCAGCCAACCACTCACTCCCAAGAGAAAAGCTGCCAGTGACCTGGCTTGTTGAAAGGCAGTTTTTCTGCATGTGTGCAGCGCAGCATGCTAACCAGAATACGGTTGAGCTGGGAACGCAGCATCAGCACCCCAGTTTCCCTTCTGAATCATGGGTCTTCCAAGATGGAGAACTCTTTGACAGCGAGGATTGAAAACGACACACTGTAGATTAAGTAGCGCTGGGTCCCTGCCGTTCTAATCTGTCCATATTTGGAGATTTGGTTAAATCCTGATTTAAGAACATGTTAAATTTGTTACTCTGCTGTCCAAATCTGATTAGTCTGGAAGCTGGAAGCAGACATTGGCTGTTTTCATTCAGAGGTTAACTTCTGCCTCTACTACTTATCTCAGCAGAACAGTGAACGGGGACTATATCTGTTACTTTTCTAAGTAGTATGGAGGGGCGGGGGAGTTAAAGCCACATGAGGATTTCCACAGATATGTGAATCAAAAGAAACTCAAATTTTCGTGTTGTTTCTCCTTGGGGTTCATTTCTTGGTGGATTTATCATTACATATTCCAAATGAATAGATTAGCTTTTCTAATGCGTCTTCCGGGTGATTTGGACTACAAACCCCATAACCTAAGAGCAACGAGCAGTTGGAGGCAATGTGTATCGGACTGTCCATAAGGAAAGGAGCTGTAAGACTGACGATGCTCATGGGAGCTGCGATTTGAAAGATTTGGAGGGGAGCTGGATGAACTTAAGTCAGAATAGTTTCAAAAATATAGTCTTTAAAATACAACCAACAATGGGTTGTTGTTGTTGTTGTTTTACACAACCCAAGATACATTCTTGATACTAGAAAAGGGGTAGAAAAGTACCAGCTCGAGTTGTATCCCAGGCTTCTCAATAGCTGGATTCAGACATATCATGCAACATTCTTATTGGTGAGTGCTACTCTAGGCATCCATGCAACAGATCCATGGATGATGTATCTTGGAACCATTCTGAAGTAGCTGCCCTTCTGCGAGGTGTATTTATTTATGAGATGTACAGAGTTGTCCCAACTTGTTACAGTTCTGAGCCGCTTATATGCAGTGATACAACAGTATAAGACACAATAAAAAATTAAGAATTTGTGTCATCAAAAAGCATCATTGAAAAACCCAAAACACTGCATAGGAATCTACCACCCTACTCTGATCCAGGCCTGGATAGAGGCAGGTTTTAAGAATTCATTTAATTAGGGGCAAGGGGGGCAAGAGAGGCCTATTTAAATGAACCAATGGCAGGGGAGTGGTGTCTCGGACGGCAAGGAATGCTGGTTTGATTGTTTGTTTTCAAATCTTGCTGAGATTTTGCTCAATCGGGGTTGTAATATTCTGGGTGCAGGAACTTTTTTTTTTTTTTGGGAGCTAGCTACAAACTGAGTTTCAAAATAGCAATAGCACTTGTTGGAGAAAAAAACAGGACACCCAAGCCAGCTCTTCAGGGAAGGAATAGTTTATTGCGCAGGTCCAGAGACAAAGGCCTGAACCCCGAATGACATCAGGAAATTCCTTTTTATAGTCCTTAGCTTTTAGCTAAGCCACCTGCTAGATTTTGGATATACCCCCCAAGATGTGCCCTTGAATTACAGTAAAATTATGTCTACAGGAAGTAATAACACATAGTCAGCTAACAGCCAACATAGCATACATTTGAGGAAGTAAATTGTGTCCTTTCAGACAGTTTCTACAGTCAAGCCAGCAGATATATTAAAATAGAGACTTTTGCTACAGCAGCTCTTATGTGCAGACTTCCTAAAAGCGAACGTTTGCAATTTCTATATATGAACAGCTAAAGCTTAATATCACGAGGCCCTAGTTTGGTTCAGGCTTGAGGCCTACTCTGGTTCAGCCTGCTCTCTCGGTCCCCACTTTGTGACTCATCTTCACCTGCAAGAAGAGTCACATAATTTGATTCAGGCTGAAGGGTAGTATATTCAGATTCTTGGTGAGCATATTCCCACATAGCCATTGCCTTAACATCAACTCCATTCTATATCTGGTCAGGATTGTGTGTGAGTTGTTGCATCCTCGTTGTCAATTGTTTGATTACCTTCCCAGTTTCATCTTTTTGTAGACAACAGCCTGCTCTCTCACTTAAACTTATATACCGCTTTACAGTGCTTTGCAGCACTCTCTAAGTGGTTTACAGAGTCAGCACATTGACCCCAGCAACCTGGGTGCTCATTTTACCCACCTTGGAAGGATGGAAGGCTGAGTCAACCTTGAAATGATCAGAATCGAACTGCCAAATTGCAGGTAGCTGGCAGGCAGCAGAAATAGCCTGCAGTACTGCACTCTAACCACTGTGTCAGTGCAACTCCTAAATAACTCTAAAGTGCAGATATTTCCCCCCCCCCCATAGATCAATTTTTCTCAAGTTTGGTAACATCACGACAAGTGGACTTCAACTCCCACAATTCCCCAGCCAGGAATTCTGGGAATTGTAATCCACACATCTTAAAGTTGACAAGTTTGAAAAAGAATGAGCTACAATACAACACTGTGGCTCAATTGGTTGTATGACCCAACCAGTGTGGTTTCTAAGCCATATTTTTTTTGCTAACCAAAAGAATCCCACCAACTGTGGCTTAGCCATAAAACCACCAATCTCTTCTTTTCTCTTCTTTGATGCATTTTTTTTTCTTCTTCTTATCCATTTTGGTTTGTTTTCTTTGGCTAAAGAATTCTAATGAGCCACAAAGCATTTAAATAGATCTGTGTGTCTGTTCCAGTGTAGTTTCCCCTCTTTCGGCTTCAAGTCAGCTTCTCCTGCAGTAGAATTAGATGTTTAGTTAGATCAGGGGTTTCTTGAAGACTTGCGGACTTCAACTCCCAGAATTCCCCAGCCAGCCACACTGGCTGTGGAATTCTGGGAGTAGAAGTCCATAAGTGTTAATGTTGCCGTTGGACACCCCTGAGTTAGATGTTCAGTATAAATAACCATATAAAATCAAAAGCAACTTTGCACTCGGTCCTGCCTCATCCTCTTCCCCCCCCCCCCGCTCCCGCCACCTCTATTTTCACCTGTAGGCAGGCCGCGCCCCTTTTCCACCTGATAGCTCCGCGTCTCCCCTTCGCTCCGGGGCTCCTTCTCCTACGCCACCTGCTGGACACGCCCCACCTGAAGAGCTCCTCCCCCTTCCTTCGCGCTCGCGGGCTCCGGCTGCTGCACCTGCTACTCCGGCTTTCTCCTCCGGGCGAGCGGGACGAGCTCTGCGCCTCGGGTCTTCCTCCGGGGGAAGCCAGCGCAATGGAGCCGTTGGCGTTGGCGCTCTGGATAGCGGCTCTGCTGGGTGAGTGCGGGGCTGCGAGGTGGGGGGGGGGCAGGCAGGGGGCTTGTGCTGGGGAGCAAAGCGCCGATCCTTTACCTGTCGCGGCTTGCGATCCTGAACATTCAATCGAAGGAGGAGGAGGAGGAGGACGGGGGGGGGGTCTCTCTCTTGCGATGCTCGGAGGTTTCTCCCGCGGGAGTTTCTTCAGGTTGCAAACTTTGCGGGTCGGCGCCGCCTTGGGAGCAAGTCCTTTTGGGAGTAACCTGGGAGTAACCTAGGATCAGTCTGCAAAGACACCCCCCCCCCCCTGGGGAGAGGAGGAGGAGGAGGCGGCAGATGGGAAGGACAGACGCGGGGAAATGCGCGGGTTTAGCCCAAGGGACGGGTGACCGGGTCAGGGCAATTTAGGAGGAGGGGGCTGCTGGAAAAGGGGGGCTGGGAGGGATGTTCACTTGCTTGGTTGAGGAAAAGCCCCCCCCCCCTCCTTCCCGGAATGCTGGTTAGCGACTGTCAACCCGGGCAAAGGACTCCGGATTAGCAACGCGGGAGAAGGAGCAGCTGCGTTTGCGCTGGGACGCTACCGCGGGTCCTTTCAAATTCCTAAATTAGGGGCGCAGCGTTTGCCTGCCTGGGGGGGGGGGTGTTATATGTATGTCACTATAATCACACAGCGTCTGAGCTCTCCCCCCTCCCCCCCCCCAAGATAATGGCCAACCTGGTTTGCAGTAGGAAAGCTAACTTTACCGGGCATCCCTTCCTTAGGCTAATTTGCCAACTTGCTTCGGTTTTTGTGGAACCCGCTTAGATCCCCCGTAGTCCCGCGTAGTTCTCCGCCTTGCTTTGCTAGGGCTGCTATTATTGTTGTTGTTGTTGTTGTTGTTGTTGTTGTTGTTGTTGTTGTTTTGCTTTTCATCAGCACCCGCGGAGTTATCGTAAGCCCAACAGCTAGAAATAGTCTTAACAAAGGAGGTGACAGTCACTGCTTTGCAAACATAACATGTTCTGGGGCTAGGAGGATCCTTAAGGAAGACGTCAACTTCTCTGGCACTTCTAAAGTTGGGCCTCAGGGCAAGCAATAGTTAGGCTTATATACCGCTTCATAGGGCTTTCAGCCCTCTCTAAGCGGTTTACAGAATCAGCATATTGCCCCCAACAACAATCTGGGTCCTCATTTTACCCACCTCGGAAGGATGGAAGGCTGAGTCAACCTTGAGCCTGGTGGGATTTGAACAGCCAAACTGCTGAACTGCAGTCAGCTGAAGTAGCCTGCAGTGCTGCATTTAACCACTGCGCCACCTCGGCGCCACCAAGCGTGCAAGGCCATTCAGTTGAGGGTTGGGGGTGGAAGGGTACCCACATTATTCCCTAAAAAGGAACGGTGGGTGATTAATCAATGAGCTCTGTGAATCTCCAAACTGATGGGAGCTTCCCGGGATCTAAAAGGGTCTCCTTCACTTCTCTATTTCAGTAAGCAGTTGATTAAATATACTCATAGTTGCAGGTGCTAAATTTATTATTGTGTTCTTTAGAGATTTGTTTTCTCCTGTCTAAAAAAAAAAAAAAAACATGTTTCTTCCCAACAAGATGTAGGCCAATTTAAAGCAGGTCCTTCGTCAGCCTATTAAACCTGGATTTTAAAATTATCTCGCTGCCCTGCTCACTTAGGTGATAATTCACCTGGAATGAAAGGCTGAAACATGCATCCATTAGTAATAGACCTTTCAGATGAAGGTCCCCAAAATCCCAGTCTTTGTGGAGTTATTTCATTTTTTTTTCTTCTTTTAACATATTTTCTATGGTAGGATTAAATGTTTTTTTTTAAATCAGGGAAACCTGGTCTACCCAAATATGGGATGGAGCAAACTGCTTCCGCTTTCACCTTTCAGCCCCAATCCAGGACCCTTCACAGGCTGTCACTTTCGTGACAAACTATTTTTGTGTTAAATTTATGTTTTACCAACAAAGAAAGGGAGACTAGTATAGATCAATTTCAAGCTATTTAGCTCTCGTCAGCTAACCATACCCTTCTAGGATTCGAACCTGGGCCACTTGCATATTAGGTAGATGTATTAACCTCTAGGGACAGGGTGGCTCAGTGGCTAAGATGCCGAGCGTGTCGATCCGAAAGATTGGCAGTTCAGCAGTTCAAATCCCTAGCGCCGCGTAATGGAGTGAGCTCCCGTTAGTTGTCCCAGCTTCTGTCAACCTAGCAGTTCTAAAGCATGTAAAAATACAAGTAGAAAAAATAGGAACCACCTTTGGTGGGAAGGAAACAGCGCGCCATGCGCCTTTGGTGTCTAGTCATGCCAGCCACATGACTGTGGAGACGTTTTTGGACAGCGCTGGCTCTTTGGCTTTGAAACAGAGATGAGCACTGCCCCCTAGAGTTGGGAATGACTAGCATGTATATGCGAGGGGAACCTTTACCTTTACCGTTATCTTTTATTAACCTCTAAGCCACAGGCTCTCGTCACTTTGTCAGCTATACCAGGGGAAAGATTGTTTGGTAGGATTGTAGATGGAAGGAAGTGATGTCTACACATCATGTGGAAGAAAAGGCTAAGAGCACAGTGATTGTGGTGGAAATCAACTGAGATCCTTGGAGGCATTGTACCAGCTTCTGCAGATCCCATGAATTAATATGATACTCTGCTTCTCTGAATGGTGACCTGTTAGGAAAGTATAATGTGGTGACAAGTGTAATGCTTAAAATGTTGGACTTTGGAGACTTACCTTCAAGCCCTCCCTGTCCCGCTATGTTGTGGAGCACTATTAGTAACTTTTGGACAGTCATTCTGTTTCAATCCAAGTTACCTAACCTATTTTGGGAATTAAAATTAGAGGAGAAATTCAAATCACCAAGTAGGCTGCCCAGAGTTCTCAGAAGGATTGTGGAAAGTAAATGCAATAGGATCAGGACTGTATAGGTTGGAAGCATGCAGAAGGTTTGAGTCATCTGTGGATTCTAAGAGTTACGGTTTACACTTATACTTAGGTAGCACCTAAGTACTGGGAGAACAGGCACAGTTTCTGGTACCGTGTTTCCCCAAAAATAAGACAGGGTCTTATTTTCTTTTGACCCCCCCCCACAATAAGCACTTGGCCTTATTTTCGGGGAGGTCTTATTATTTTTGAGGTGCAGGAGGTGGCGAGTGTGGTCACCTCATGGCTGCTGCTGTGTTGCGCATCGGTGGGCCTGCCGCTCCTTTGCGGCAGCCATTAGAGGGACAGAAGGAGCATGGTGGCTGTGGTGGCAGAAGCAGCCGTTAGTTAAGGGCATGTGGGGAGCATGGGACACCTTGTGGTGTTTGCGCAGCAACCAACCAGAGGAAATGGCGGGGATTGGCTGCGCATGCAGTTAAATATTTTCATGGAGGCCTTATTTTTGGAGGAGGGCTTATTTTAGCAGATGCGCTCAAAAGCCCAATTGGGCTTATTATCCAGGGAGGCTTTATTTTCGGGAAAACAGGGTAGTGCTTTTCAAATAGATTGGTTGAAGCTAGAGGGGACCTGCAGTTACAAATATCATCAATTCCTTAGCAGCCCATTGTCCAAGTGTCAGCTTACCTAATAATAATAGTGTGTGAGTCTGTCCTTTGATATCTTAGATCTCTTGGGAGTAGATATCAGACTCACCTGGGAGTTGACTCGGAAGCTACCGCCACCACCGTGATGAACCCTAGTGGATTCTGCTACCTTAGTGGATCCACCAGCTTTTTATTTTGCTGAGACTGACATAAGGGAAGATAGACGAAGAGGGAAGGGGGGGGGACCCCATTCTTCAGCAATAGAAATGAAAATATAAAACCACGGTTTTCTGATCAGCCAGCACCGACTTCAACAACTTCTTGGGCAAAAAGCTGGATGCTATTTTCACTGCAGCTAAAATGTGAATCTCTTGGTCTACCTTTCAGAAGGCAAACTGGGGTTATGCATCCCTCTGAAGCAAGGAAGCACTTATTTTAAATAGTAGCTTGCACTAGGAGATGTTATTTTAAGCTGTTCAAGGCACTCCCGTGCAATGAATTAATTTAGAGTTCTTGTCCACCATTCCAGTTGGCTGTAAGTTCCCCTCTACCTGTTGCTGGTGCAGCCTCTCCATTTCCATCTTGGCCTTTTCTTCTTCTCTGCAGAGCCCCAATGCTAGTAG
Organism: Thamnophis elegans; assembly: GCF_009769535.1. NCBI lineage: Eukaryota > Metazoa > Chordata > Lepidosauria > Squamata > Natricidae > Thamnophis > Thamnophis elegans. The sequence goes on from NC_045553.1 coordinate 36,753,875, forward strand.
TAGTAGCTTCTGTTTCTCATTCCTACAATTCTTTTTAGCATTCAGTTGAGTTTTCTGTTCACTAAGCAGTGAGGCTGCGGATAGATCTGGAGCTGAAGATCAAACATGATTAGGCATCTGCTTGAGTGAGGATAGAGACCCTGCTGGGAATATTTATTTTATTCATTAAAGTCTGCCCTACCCATCCCATCCAACTGTCTTTTATAGCAGCATCATAAAACCATATAAATATACGGATAAAAGCATATCTTAAAACAGAGTTAAAAACAAAACTTACAGGTAACAATAAACCAGGTTCAAAACCTCCAACCCCCATCCTTGAGGGAAGAGGGGAGAACTCAGACAAGCCACAGCTGCCTTAAGATAGATGTTCCAGGCAGGAGATACTTGCTCATCCAGATGTGCTCAGTGTCTCATTCTGCCCTGTGAATAGAAAGCATGTTGCAAACCAAACACCAATTTCCAGGAATTTTTTTTAACTCCAGCATCGAAGTTTGCAGTTTGGCGAGCATGGGGGGGACAAGAAAAGAGATGTCCTCAACATTGAGGCAAACTCTTCTGAAAATCATAGTAGCTCTTGCTCTTCATCCAGATCCTTGGATTATCGTTTTCTTAACCTTCAGTTGGCAGGGCCAAGAGGTGAGGGATATGGGAGCTGTAGTCCAGATTAGAGGTCGCCAATCTTTCGGACTTCAGGGACCACTAAGTTCATAATTTTAAATCCCATAGACCATTAATATGAATTAGGGATAGGCTGGGGTCAGTGGTGGGTTTCAAAAAACTTTGTAACCTCTTTGGTAGGTGTGGCCTGCTTTCCGGGTCCACTTTTGGAACCTCTTCTAACCGGTTCGGTAGATTTGATGAACTGGTTCTACCGAATAGGTGCGAACTGGTAGGAACCCACCTCTGGTTGGGGTCCTTCAGGCACTTTGCTTGGCCGCCTGTTAGCAGAGAGAAGTGCCCGGGGTCAACCCTAGGTTTGCTGTCCATTGCAGCTAGGAATCTCAAATACAGCCAAGAATGAATGTCTGTCTTGCGTGACCCGTCAAAAGCGTGTTCCACAAAAGCGCGGTCGACGAAATCGCGTATGTGACGTCATCACAACGCAACGAAAAAGATCGAAAAATTGAAATAAAAATTAAATTACAGCAAGCCGATTCACATAAAGGTAAGGGTTAGGTTAAGGGTTAGGGTTAGGTTAAGGGTTAGGGTTAGGGTTAGAGCGTTAGCGTTACGTTTAGCGTTAGGTTAAGGGTCAGCGTTAGGTTTTTCGTTACGTTAAGGGTTAGGTTTAGGGTTAGGTTAAGGGTTAGGTTTAGGGTTAGGTTTAGGGTTAGGTTTGGGGGGGTTAGGGGAAGGTTTTAGCTTTATTTTTACATTTTTCGATCTTTTTCGATCTTTTTCGTCGCGCTGTGATGACGTCACATACGCGCTTTCGTCGACCGCGATTTTGTCGTCCGCGGTTTTGTGGTACAACCTCTGTCTTGTAGCCAGCCCAGGCGCTAGATTGGTCCCCTGCAAACTCTGTCTTTCAAGGAGCCTGGCTGAAGTTTCATGCACCACTCACTGAAGCCCCTGGACTCCCAGGGAGGAAGGGAGGGAAGAACTGGCACTACTAAACAGGCAGCCAAGCTAAATGCCTGAAGGACCCCATCCCATCAGCGAGTGGGTGTAATTGCTTCAGCGGGCCATATCCGGGTCGAGGGGCCGTAGTTTGAGGATCCCTGATTTAGTGCAATATAAAAAATGCAAAGATTTTTCTGTGGACCACCAAAATTTTCTCGTGGGCCAACAGTAGTCCACGGACCCCAGTTGGTGACCGCTGATCCAGAGTATCTGGACTACAGATACTTGCTTCCTCCTGCGTTCAACTCTTTACAAGCTTCCTTGTTTCAGGGAGTGAGAACGGGGCACCCACATTAAAACCGGCTTGGCTTTTTGCCTTTGTGAATCAGGGCTCTTTCCTGCTTCTTTGTTTGTTTGTCCTGTTAGAACTTGGACTGTAAACTCTTCATTCCAGCACAACCGATAATCTCTGTCAAACATTGTTCAAATGCCAGAAATCCTCGAGCCAAAAAGTTATCATGACAGTTGTCTAGATGAAACCAGGATTTCTCCTTAAACAAGATATTCCTGTAGTCAGATTTAGGACTAACAATTGGCCCACCAGCTTCTGGTTGTCTTGAGAAAAGCCAATGAGTGGGAAGAGATGGTGGTTTTCATAGCTTGTGCGTAATGGTGAGACTGGAAAGGGCTGGGTTCAATGCACCGCATAGCCCTGGAGTTTGTTGATTTCGGGACTCATTTGGAGTGTCAGGGATGCTCTTACAAGTCCCTGCTTGCTAGCACCTATTATTATTATTTTTGGTAACAAAAATACAGTATTTAAAAAATAAAATTGTGACAATTGATGATCACCTAAGGAGGTCTCCATAGGGATGTGGCAGTGTTGTGTTGTGAATTTTAAACTTATTTTGCTTTTCTTTTTTCTTCTTTCGTTGTAAGCCGCCCGGTGTCCTCTGGGATTGGGCGGCCTATAAATTTAATAAATGAAATGAAATGAACACACTCGTGATCCTGTTCTCTGTCTATCAGTGTCGCTTCAGAAGAGAAAGCATCTTGATGTGCTTCTGACAAAGGTCAGAAGCTCTAGGACAGTGTTAGCAAACCTTTTCAGCACCAAGTGCCAAAAATGGTGTGCGTGCATGCATGCCGGAAATCGGAAGATCAGCCATCCAGTGCGCATGAGTGGGGCAGGAAGATGATCTTCCAGTTTCTGGCACATGCATGCTCAATGGCCACCTGGTCTTTGCATGCGCATGCATACCAGAAACCAGAAGACCAGGTGGCACATGCACTCAGAAGGTCATCTTCCCGGTGTTATGCATGGTGAAGACCAGCTGGCCGGCATGCTGGAACCTGGAAGGGCAACAGGCGACGGCTCGCGTGCCCAGAGAGATGGCTCTGTGTGCCACGTCTGGTACACTTGGCATAGGTTCACCATCATGGCTCTAGGAGAAACAGAATTCAAACAAAGATTAGACCAAGAGCCACGGTGGCACAGTGGTGAGAGTGCAGTACTGCAGGCTACTTCTGCTGACTGCCAGCTGCCTGCAATTTGGCAGTTGGAATCTCACCAGGCTCAAGGTTGACTCAGCCTTCCATCCTTCCGAGGTTGGTAAATTGAGGAGCCAGGTTGTTGGGGGCAAGAGGCTGACTCTGTAAAGCGTTCAGAGAGGGCTGGAAAGCACTGTGAAGCGGTATATAAGTCTAAGGGCTGTTGCTATTGCTATTATCTCTGTTCCCTGTTTTCCCTGGTTGATTTTGCACTGTTGATAAGGAGATTTTTGTAGAACAGCAGAGCCAGGTAAAAGAAAGCAGTATCGCTTTTTAAAAAGTCTTTCGAATTGGAAGAAAAAAAAAACATTTCAAACTCCCAGGTGAGAGTTCATTTTTACTGTTTCTATCCAAATAATCTCTCTGAGACTTTAGACTAGAAAAGATCAAAGTTGAAGTGCTGTTTTTGATTTTTTTCCCCCTAACCTCACTGGAGTCAATATGTTTAACTAGACCACAGTGTTTCAACTCAGTCCCCAGTGTGAGAATTCAACTTGGCCCCCACGGAGGCCACCTCTGTACGGAATGAATAATTTCTAACATGCTAGAGAGCTAATCATAACCTGTTTGCTGCTACAATTTTCTCACCTGTCTTTCTGAATCAGTTTGTGATGCTTTGATGAAGGGAAAGGTGAAAAGTGAGATGGACTTGCATCTAAGGCTTCAACTTATAAAAAGCAGGCCTATAGTTTGTCAAAAGGTCAGTTGAGATCTGAATGACCAGGATGGAAAAAAAATGACTTAATGGGCAGGGGGTTATTTGATTGCTGGAACCCTGTTCTCATTAATATTAAATCTAGAAGGATTTTGGGCAAGTTTCTAAGTAATTTGAATGAAGTCACCCCGCTTTGCTTGCTGCTGTAATATCCTAACATCTTTACTCTTCTCTCTTCCACGCTTTCCCAAGTCCTACGTGATCAAGGATATTACAAGTCAGAGTTCTGAGACTTGGTCTAACTGCTTCCCTGTAAAGGAAGTCCATCTTTTGTGATAGCTTTGAAAGGAAATGAATGCAATGACGCTCGAGCAAGAGGCTGGGAACATGTTCTGCTTCTCCCAAGAGAATAGCTCGGGTGGGCCCATGTTTTCACTTCCCAGGATCTTACAGTAATATTCTTAACTGGGCAGAAGGAAGAACAAGGAGCAACATCAAGAAAATGTAATTGGCAAATGATAAATACAATTGCGTATTGGGTTTCTTCGTTAAAAACAAAGTTCTTGACGAAACGGGCATTGCACGAACTAGATGCCTTTAGTAAAATAACTGCAATTAACTTTCTGATCCAGAAGTTCCATTCTTTTTCTTATTTCATGTGTATCTAAAAGAACAGGGGAGGAACAAGGGTCTCCCAGTACTCTTTAAAATGAAAAAAAAAGGACATAAAGGGAAGTGTTCGGACCACAATAGAAACAGTCCGTAAAGTCTTAAGGCAACAAATAAATACATGGAAATGTTCCGTTGATTTTTTTAATCCTGAGAATGAAATTTGAAGTGTCTTTTTAGCCACTCGTCTGGATGGAACTCTTCCCTCTCACTTCTTCTTCTTCTTTTATATTTTTTTTTTAATTTTTATTACATAGACAACACATACACACAACAATGAAAAAAAAAACACACAAAAAAACCCCATCATCACATACAGCATGTTGTTTGGTTACAGGTGTTTTAACATTTATCATTCTTATGCATTTATTATTTCATTTAATAGGTTATAATATACAGTTTGGGTTGCTTTGTTTACCATCTCTTCCTCCTGTTGTAACACCACCTTATTTTCCCTTTCTTTTCTCCCTCCCTCCCTTCTCTGCTTCCTTCCTTCCTCCTCTCCTTTCCCTTCCTTCTTCCTGTACCTTTCTCCTACTCCTGCTCTTCCTCTTCCCCTTCCTACCCTCTCTCCTCCTCTTTCTCTCCTTTCCATCCTCCTCTCCTTACCTCTTTCTTTCCACCCTCTCTCTTCTCTACTTTCTTCCTTCCTCCTCTCCTTCCCCTTCCTTCTTCCCTTACCTCTCCTTTGCTCCTGCTCTTCCTCTTTCCCTTCCTACCCTCTCTCCTTCCTTTTCTCTCCCTTCCATCCTCCTTTCCTTTCCCTTTCCTTTCTCCCTCCCTCCCTTCTCTACTTTCCTCCTTCCTCCTCTCCTTCCCCTTCCTTCTTCCCGTACCTTTCTCCTACTCCTGCTCTTCCTCTTCCCCTTTCTACCCTCTCTCCTCCTCTTTCTCTCCTTTCCATCCTCCTCTCCTTACCTCTTTCTTCTTTCCCCCGTCTTCCTTTCATTCTCTCCTCCTCTCTCCCTTCTCTTCCCTCTCACTTCTGCTCTACTCTGAGAACCCAGACTATTTTCTGGGAAATGAGAAAGGTTCCACCTCTCACATGGAAGTGTCAACTCAGAATAAAATATTTTGGCTCTAAAAGACTCGGGTGCAGGTTGCAGCCTTACAAGGTAGAGCAGATGGGACCGACAACCAGGTTGAGGGGCCTTTGGGGCTCTCTGAGCTTGCCGATATTTCATTAGGTAACTAGTTAGGTGCTAGTAATGAGGTTACCTAGTTTGGTAATGAAGACAACAACCAAGCTCAGAGAGAACCAAAGACCTTCATTTCAACCCTGAGCTACCCATATTATCCCTTTTTTTTTTACTACCAGATGAGATAATCCTACTGTCAGGCCTGCAATTATACCCGTTTTAGGATCTTTGGCCTGCCACACACACTCTTATTTCATTATGCTGTTTCATTAGTGTAGTAGTTGGGAGGGTGGAATAGAAAGGAGTAGGATTGTGGAATGTGTTGTTGTCATTCTTTTCTAGAAGACCAAGGTCATATTTTGTCTCCACACCTTTGCACCTGACCGGAAGCAGCTGGGTGGAGATCCCAGTGTGGAAGAAGATGATTGGACCATGTGATGGATTTGTGGGTGTGGGGACAAGATCATGAACTTTTAACGGTGGAATCCCAGGAAGTTCTTTAGAATTGGGATTCCACAGATGTGCTAAGATGTCTGATTTATTAAATTGGAACTTTGTGGATCATTTTGCCTTGGACTCTGATTTAATTCTACATGATAGAAACGCTGACACCTACTTTGTTGTAAGGTTACATTAATGGAATCTTGTAAGGCTGAAAGTACTTTTCTCCCCCTATGCCCTTTATAACCCCAAAACTAGACTTCTTCTGAGTCTTTTGCTTGTACCATTCACATTCCTTCTATGGGCTAAGCCGTCTTTTATTTTGTCTGTTCCTTTGTGACCCTTTGCCCCGTCTTCTTCCCACATCCCATCTCATCATGTAACTCTGCAATGGAAGAAAGGAAAAGCTTCTGCTGGCTTCTGTCTCTCCAAAACTATCATCAGATCAGCTTCATAACTGCATGGGAATCTATAGCAATAGCAATAGCAGTTAGACTTATATACCGCTTCATAGGGCTTTCAGCCCTCTCTAAGCGGTTTACAGAGTCAGCATATTGCCCCCAACAATCCGGGTCCTCATTTTACCCACCTTAGAAGGATGGAAGGCTGAGTCAACCTTGAGCCGGTGAAATTTGAACAGCCGAACTGCTGAACTGCAGTCAGCTGAAGTAACCTGCAGTGCTGCACTCTAACCACTGTGCCACCTCTAGCTCAGCCCCTGAGGATCATCTGATGGTGTTCCTGCTTTTCAAACTTTTAGCTCCCAATTAATGCTTGCTCCAATTGTAATATTTTGTACCACGCTAATCAAGAGGATGAGTTCAAGTACCAAGTAAACTATAATATGGGATTTGGTTGTTATAGAAATCACGTTCCCACTTGGTTATAAGCCAGGGTTGATGGTTTAGTGTGATGTAGGAACCCAACATGATTAACTCAGCAAACCAAAGGTTAGTGTGATGAGTGAAATCAGCTCGTGTTGGGCATCATCCTGGGTCCCTTTGAAGTCAAAGATGGAAACCGGATACTAGGAATGGAGGAAGTTGGATGTGTTTGGAGTTGCCCCTCTGATCTGCCTTGTTTTGCATGCTCAATTTTGATTGGCCACAAGGCAGGTGATCTTCTGTAGATGCTTTGCTGATCCCAAAGTTTTGTTAATCTGGAGATGAGAAGGATGGACCTGAAATCTTAGTTATGAGAAACAAACACGGTCCATGTTCACAGAACTTTAGGAGCAGCTAACCATTCTAGACTGCTTTGTGCTCATCTACTCTCATATAGATTTTGGACCTTCAGTGCATTTGGAGAGAAACATTGGCTATTAGCCAAAGAGGAGAGAAATGGGGGATCTTTCCAATATCCCTGTGAGCCAGCTTATTAGATCATATTAAAGCAAATGTGTCTCCCTTTTGGCAAAGTGAGAGTTAAAAGCCTTGTTCTGGGTATGAACGGAGAAGTCACTTTTCATTTTTTTTAAAAATTCTCTTGAGTTTTAAAAGTTCCTCCTGCCCTAGGGTCGTGAGAAATATAACGAGGGACTTTCTCAACAAGCGTTCTGCTTAAGGCCAACTCATATCTGTTAATTTTATAAATAGTCACTACTCACAAACAAATGTTCTGCTTCTGTTCTCCCCACCCACCCACCCACCCACTTTTGTATTGAAGCAGAATAGGAAATTCCTACTTCGGCCTAGGAGAGCTAATAACAGATTTATCAGCTTAGAAGGATGGGAAGAAAAAAAGTGAGTTATAATTTGCTGCTTGGATAGCTTCTTACCCTGACCAGTGAAATTTGCAACTTATTAATGTTCGTGTACCAGCAGAAATCCATCAAGTGGATGTCACCAGCCCAGAGGGGGAAGCACCCAGGACTCTCGCTTTAATTTTGTCTTGGTTTCATATTGTATAAGCATCTTACTTTCGCAGAGTGAGAGCACCAAATGAAATCCATCTTCATCCTTTAATTCCAAAACGTTTAATAGCTTATGGGGGGGAGGGGACATCTGATTGGAGACCTATGCTCGGGAATTACGTGAAATGCCCCAAATCCTATTCTTCAGATTTGTGTTTTAGATTTTCATATGTTTAAATGATTAATGTCTGGTGGCTGCTGTTGTTTAATTATCTTTAAAAAAAAAGATCACGGAAGCTCTAAAATGGCCTTGCTTTAATTCCTGCTGATGTATCTCTGTCTTTTTCTTCCTTCCTGTCTTTTTTCTAAATTTACTAAAAAAAAATATTTTTTCCTATAAACAAAAGTCTGAACGGCAGAGCATATATTTTAAAATAAAAGGAATGTGTAGGAGAAGAGAGAATGATGAAGAATCCCATTTGATAACTAGCTTGGTCTATTTTCTTCTTACATTAGTGGGAGTGGGAGATAGAATTCAACGTATCTTTCCCATAAACTTTTTTTTAAGGGTTCAGGGGAGACCCAACATTTGCAATTAATGTGTGAACTAGGATGTCAGCGTTCCAAATACCATGTAGAATCAAATCAGAATCGAAGCCAAAACTATGCTTAAAGTTCTAATTTAATAAAGCAGGCATGTTGGCACATAGCTGTGGGATCCGAACTCTGGAAGTTACATCAGAATCCCACCCAGTTAAAAGTTCATGATCTTGTCCCCACACCCACACAGTCCATCACATGGTCCAATCTCCTTCTTCCACGCTGGCATCCATGCCCAGCTTCTTCCGGTCAGGTGTACTGGTGTGGAGACAAAGGATGACCTTGGCTTCTAGCAAAGAATGAAAACAATACATTCCAAAACCCTACTCCTTCTAATCCCCCCTCCCATTGACTATACTTAAAGAAACAGCATAATGAAATAAGAGAAAGTGTGGCAGGCCAAAATTCTAAAAGGAATATAAATGCAGGCCTGACATAGGCCTCCTGTATCATCAGGAGAGGTCCTTAAATTGCTCCTGTCTTCCAAGTTGTATGAAAGGATAAGAAGTTGTTTATTTAGTACATTACTATTCCAGAGTTGGATCTAGTTGGTATGTAGACGGAGATCAGTAAGGAATCCCAGGGCAATAGGCTAGAATGAGATGTCTGAAAAGCTTCTTCTCAAAGAAGTTTGAAAAGGAAAAATTTCCTGACAGTTTGAACAACTAATCAGTGGATTAATTGTTGCCTCCAACCCTGGAGATTTTAAAGAAGAGAATGGACAACCATTTGTTGGAAATGGTATAAGGTTTTCCTGCTTCAGCAGGGTCTTGGACTAGAAGACCTCCAAGGTCCCTTGCAACTCCCAAAGACCCATTAGATCACACAAGGTCGGCCTCCTCCGGGTTCCGTCTACCAGCCAATGCCATCTGGCTATCACCCGGGGGAGGGCCTTCTCTGTGGCAGCTCCGGCCCTTTGGAACAAACTCCCTGCAGAGATTCGGACCCTCACCTCTCTCCAGGCCTTCCGAAAAGCTGTCAAAACCTGGCTGTGCCAGCAGGCCTGGGGATGATGAGTTCCCTTCCCCCCTCGACTTGTGTGGCTGTGTGATTCTTGGTTGTTTTAATTACTTGTATTGTACTTTGTGTTCCCTTTCCCCCTTTGAGTTGTTCGCCACCCTGAGTCCCTCCCGGAATAGGGCGGCATATAAATAAAACAAACCTCAAACCTCAACTCTGTTATTCTGTTATCCTGAGAGAAATCAAGGGTTAATCGCTTCTGAATAATTGACAGGATGTCCTCTGAAGTTGACCTGAACTCAGGGGAGGCTTTGCATTTTTCAACTTTTCCTCCAGGAGCTCAAGGAGGATATTCCTCAAACTCCTCTTGATTTGGTTCTTACAACACATTCTTGTTGCTTACAAGAAAGTTCTCTAGGAGGAAGATTAGGTGAGGGTTAGCACCGGCTCCATACTATAACTCCCATTTCTAATTCAGCATTCTGCCACCAAGATGCACCAAGGTGCCTAACTCAAGGTCAAGGAGATGAGAAGAGCTGTGACTGATCAAGTGGAGTTTTTTGCCCAAGGGATGCCCAGAGGAACGGCTCCAGGGCATGGGTGCTGAATTAGCATTTAGAGACCTTGAATGTGCTTGAGTGTTGATGATGCATAATTGACAAAGCTGCCTTTGATTTTGAAAGTGTCCTTGTACTTCTCCCACTGCCTTTGTCCTATGCAGTAAAGTCTGAAGATTTTGTGCCCTTCGGAAGATTTATCCAAGATTTTTAACTGGGATGGAACTAGAAGGAATCAAAGCTTATTCTAAACGTACACGATGTATCAAATCTCCATAAACTGGAATTCACCTCTTGAGAAGCACAGGACTGCACAGATCTCCTTTCAGTTTTTAAATGAGATTTTCTAGCTACATTCCTGATTATCTAGTGTTTCCAAGGCAAAAGCCCAAGCAGCCAAATTGCATCATAAAACACCACGGAACATTTAAAAACAAGATAACATTAAACAAAAATGAGATTCAATAAATAGATGAGAAGAAAAGCTTCCGATGTGTCAGCTCCTGAAAAGCAGAAACAATAACAAGAATTCAGCATTCCTCTGAAATCAGCCAAGGAAGGGACCAGAAAAAAACTGGTTCACAGGTGGCCCATCAGAACTCAGAGCTACAACATAAAATAGTCCTATGCACTTGGAAAATGTGTCATTTTAGGCTCTTCAACATCTTCATCAATGACTTGGACCAGGGGATAGATGGGGAACTCATCAAATTTGCAGACAACACCAAGCTGGCAGGAATAGCCAACACTCCAGAAGGATCTTGACAGACTTGAACATTAGGCACTATCTAACAAAATGAAATTCAATGGTGAAAAAAGTAATGTTCTACATTTAGGCAAGAAAAACAAAATGCACAGTACAGTATATATGGTACTTTGCTCAATAATAGTATCTGTGAAGAGGGATCTTGGAGTCCTAGTGGACAATCACTTAAATATGAGCCAGCCGTATGCTGCAGTTGCCAAAAAGCCAACACAATTCTAGACTGCAGAAATAGAGGGATAGAATCAAGATCACGTGAAGTGTTAATACCACTTTATAATGCCTTAGTAAGGCCACACTTGGAATACTGCATTCAGTTTTGGTTGCCACGATGTAGAAAAGATGTGGAGACTCTGGAAAGAGTGCAGAGAAGGGCAATAAAGATGATTAGGGGACTGGAGCTAAAGCATAGGAAGAAGGGTTGCAGGAACTGGGTATGTCTAGTTTAATAGAAAGAAGGACTAGGGGAGACATGATAGCAGTGTTCCAATATTTCAGGGGTTGCCACAAAGAAGAGGGAGTCAAACTATTCTCCAAAGCACCTGAGGGCAGAACAAGAAACAATGGATGGAAACTAGTCAAGGAGAGAAGTAACCTAGAATTAAGGAGAAATTTCCAGACAGTTACAACAATTAATCAGTGGAACAACTTGTCTCCAGAAGTTGTGAATGCTCCAACACTGGACATTTTAAAGAAGAGATTGGACAACCATTTGTCTGAAGTGATGTAGGGTATCCTGCCTAAGCAAGGGGTTGGATTAGAAGACCTCCAAGGTCCCTTCCAACTCTGTTATTCTATTCTATTCTATTCTATTCTATTCTTCTATTTACACAGATAGTTTTTCTATGTTGGGTAGTTGAGATTGTATCCAAATCCCTAATCCTAGCTAGCAGCTTTATTAGTGGCAGAGATACTAAATATTATTAAAGGATAATTCTGTGATTGTTAATGTGATGCAATCTGGCATTTCTTCAGGGGCAAATTTGCTGGAGTGTGGTAATGCAATTAAAAGCAGTGTGTGGTCCTGGGCTAGAAAAGGTGCTGTATCTCTGCTTTAGAATCTCCCAAAACTAAAAAAAAAAAAGAAACCAGGTGTAACTTTGGAAATGGAAGGCACTAGCTTCATGTTTGATTGCCATCACACCTGGTAATTAGGTATTCTCCATGATCTGGTTTCCCCCTGAAATTCAATGTCAAGCAGATTGCTAAAAGCAGGCAGCTTTTAATTCTGAATGCTTGCCCTGCCTTTAAATGAGATTTTAAAAAACTGCAAAACAACGGCATTTACCTGTTCAGGTGACAAATGGCCAGATCTGAATCGGAGACTTCTATCTACAGGAGGTGCTTATAACCACACATCTGGGCTGTGCAGTGAAAGAGACCCTGGCAACATGCTTCGGGTGGCCTTTAAAGCTCAATGGAAGGAAGACCATTTTTTTCTTGGGTCACATGTAGACCCTGAGATGTTGGGTAAGCTTCTTCCCTTAATTGGGGATAAAGCCCTCAAGGACTGGACATCAGAACATGCGTATAAATTGTTTCCCTTCTTTGGTGCATCTCTCCGCTTCCTCCTGGACACCAGCTAACTCAGGGGTGTCAAACAAACTCGATTTCATTGAGGGGCGGAACAGGGTTGGGTTTGACATCGAGGGCTGGGCATGCATGACCAGGGTGTAGCCAACTCAACGTCACTCGTGCCAGGGGTGCCTGGGGGGACCCGAGGGGCTCTGTTTTCACTGGCAGAGTATTGCTGAGAGAGCAGGCTGAACCAGAGTAGGCCTCAAGCCTGAACCAAACTAGGGTCTCATGATATTAAGCTTTAGCTGTTCATATATAGAAATTGCAAACGTTCGCTTTTAGGAAGTCTGCACATAAAAGCTGCTGTAGCAAAAAGTCTCTATTTTAATATATCTGCTGGCTTGACTGTAGAAACTGTCTGAAAGGACACAATTTACTTCCTCAAATGTATGCTATGTTGGCTGTTAGCTGACTATGTATTATTACTTCCTGTAGACATAATTTTACTGTAATTCAAGGGCACATCTTGGGGGTGTATCCAAAATCTAGCAGGTGGCTTAGCTAAAAGCTAAGGACTATAAAAAGGAATTTCCTGATGTCATTCGGAGTTCAGGCCTTTGTCTCTGGACCTGCGCAATAAACTATTCCTTCCCTGAAGAGCTGGCTTGCTTGTCCTGTTTTTTTCTACAACATTGCAAGAGGCCATCACAGCTGAAAATGGAGCTCGGGAGGAGGACTGCGCTTGCTTCCTCCCCCCCCCCCCCAAGCTCCATTTTCGCTGGCAAAGGCACCACGGGCCAGCCCTTCACTATTTCCAGGGCGGCCCCGTGGGCCAGATCTGAGCACCCTTAAGTTTGAACCCCTGAACTAACCTTATGCTTTTCAATCTCTGCAACTTTTAGACGTCTCCAGAAGTCCACACATTTCTCCAGGAACTCCCAGAATTCCTCAGTGCCTGCTTGGGAATTCTGTGAATTGAAGTCCACACAGCTGACGTTACTGACTTAACCATTGCCCATGGCTAAAAGTCTGTCTACTGCTTTCAATTTTCTTTGCTTTCTAGAAAAAGCAGAATAGCCTTATTATTATCTGTGATCAGGATGAGATGGCGATGACTGCATTCTTTTGAGCCGAGCGATCTCTTGCATAGCTCCACTGTCCTTTAGAAAGTGGCTAGGACACTCAGGCTTAAGATTCAAGAGGCTAAATTCAGGTAGCAGGTTAGATGAATCATTTTGAAAGTCAAAGTCAGTCATCCTTGGATCAGATTGATGGGGAATGATGGCGAAGTCAGTTTGGTTGCTGGTGGTCTTCAGATGGAAGCTGGGCATTCATTCAGAGCACCCTGCTTTGGCCTCTTGGCCTACAGTTTGTTTCTGTTACTCCAGTTCATAGCAAAATTCAGAAACCTGGAAGAAAAATACATAAATTTTGTGCTTAGAAACTACAGTAAGCACAGCTAGAGTGAGGTTTGTTTTTATTAGTAATATGTCTCCCTCTGCTTTTCACTGACTCATGAGTTCACCTTGTACATTCTACAGCAGGGGTCTCCAACCTTGGCAACTTTAAGCCTGATGGACTTCAATTCCCAGAATTCCCCAGCCAGCAAAGCTTTAAGCCTAGTGGACTTCTGGAAGTTGAAGTCCTCCAGGCTTAAAGTTGACAAAATTGGAGGCCCCTGATTTAGATTAGAAACTCAAGTGTTTGTGATATAAAGAAAGCTTTGGTGGTGTGTGGAGGTTTAAAAACTTTCATCTGAAATATTTGGAGCTAGATTCTAATCATTTGGGTGAAGTCTAAACTCCTTTGGCCAGCCAGCTGAGTCTTCAGCACTGAGGCTAAACTGCACTGTCACCTTTGCAGATGACAGCTTTGCAAATCCTGGTTCCCTCTGCAGGCTGGATTCGATGACCTCAATCCTGGGATTTGTATTCCATCCCCCTCACCCTCCCCACCCCCCACTACCCAACAACTACATACAATAATGGTTTTGATTTGTTCAGCAAGATTAAATTTTAGTCTCTTGTGGGATTTGCTCACTATCACTTCTGACAGAATTTCATAAAGCATTGTTTCCCTTCCCCTGTAGCAGAGATACTTAAGATATGCACGGCAAGGCTACTTCTGGGGAAAGGTTGATTTTGATCCCAGTGGTCAATATCATTCCAGATTGCAGTGATTTCATTTTAAATGTCTTTGAGTAAGCATGCCTGGTAGGCATAGGACTTCACGGATGGGTAATGGGCCTTTTTCAGGGGTGGGCTCCTGCAAGTTCTAACCTCTTCTATAGAAGAGGTTCCACAAATCTACAGTGCCGTTTAGAACCGGTTCCAGCTCCCTCCCCGCACCTATCCACACATCATCATGATGAAGAATGAGAGGAGGAATTCTGGGAGTTGAAGTCCACAAGTCTTAAAGCTGTCAAGTTTGAACACCCCTGGGTTTTTTTTCTAAAGGGTTAGGGGTGCAAGGGTCTTGTAACTTGACAGCTTTAAGACTTGCACACTTCAACACCAGAGTTCCTGAGCCAACATATTAGTTGCTAAGCAAGAGCATTGTTAAGTGAGTTTAACCACATTTTACAAGTTGGCCATGCCCACCCAGTCACATGGCTGCCAAGCCACTCCCACCCGGTCACATGGTCAGCAAGCCACTCCCACAAAGCGGGCCACACCTACAGAAGAGTTTCTAAAAAAAAATTGAAACTCACCATTGGCCCTTTTCCATTTCTCTGCAAGCAATCTGTTTCACCGTCTGATGGGATCACTGTGTGTCCTTTAAGATATTCTCTTCTCTGCATGTTAATGGGTAGAATAGACTTAAGTTTCCCCCTTTCTCAGACATGATACCCCCATTATAATTGCATTTTGGAAACTAAGATAAGGAGATAAATCAGTCCCACCAGAAATAAATACCACTTATCTTCCCCCAAACATAATATTCTGCTAAAGTTCAGGATTTTGTTTTCTAGACAAGAAGCCGTTGTATCTTGTTTCAATAATCCCCTGATTCTTCTAGGGAATGTTGTTTACAGTCTCTTGTCTTCCCCACTATGTTGGCTTCTTTATCCATATTCTGGTATGCCTTATGAGGGCTTGCATGCCTTGGCACAGGGTAAAGACTTAATGGCTTTTAAACAGTTAGGTGGCTAATGTCTTAATTGGCTATAAAAATTATTCTTCTGTGGATGGGTTTATATAAAAACATGGCATGTGCCCAAGACAACAGAGCGATAAACATAAGATGGTGCTGTAACAAGTGTTAATTACATATATGGCACGAAAGGAGAATCCACTGAGACAGTAATTGATAAAAGGAAGCAGGTATTGTTATTTTTTTGCTGTGTGTTGTTTTAATCGCCATTGACCTGCCTACCAGCTTGCCTGCTGTCCAGTGGTGGGTTTCAAAAATTGTTCAAACCTACTCTGTGGGTGTGGCCTCCTTTGTGTGGGAGTGGCTTGCCGCCCATGTGACTGGATGGGAGTGGCTTGCCACCCATGTGACCGGATATGAAGATGCCGACGACACTTGTCAGAACCCCCTTAAATTACCTCACACACAGCACTGGCATTCATAAGAATATGATGTAAACTTGTTTTTTAAGAGGCATCTTTGGTTTGCGTTAAAACAACTTCAACACACGCAATGTTCTGATTGCACCACAAACGCAGTAGTCATCCTTACCTTTCACAGAGGCACTGAGTTTTATAAATATGAGCATGATAGTGTAGAATAATCATATCCAAGGACCAATGGTGGGTTTCAAAATTTTTTGGAACCTCTTCTGTAGGTTGGACAGCCATTTGCCTGAAATGGTAGAGGGTCTCCTACTTGAGCATGGAGTTGGACTAGAAGGCCTCCAAGGTCCTTTCCAGCTTTGTTCTTCTGTATTTTGTACCATAGATCTCTTAGCTAAACCTTTGGCATGGAGAAACCAAAGCCATTTATCATGTTTGATGGCATTTCAGAAACTTTGCTCGATTTGAATTTTGTGCCAACTGCAACTTGAACCAAGAATAAAACATGACCATCCAATTAACCCTGATCTGTGGGTTTGCACGCACACCATAACTACTCAGAAGCTAGCAAAGCAGTATTTATTCAGTGAGGATAAAGAGGCATAGTTCATCTGAAGCAAAGGCTGGTCTAAACTGTTCATGGAATACTTTTAGGGGAGTGGAGCCTTTGCTTAATGACTAAACAATTGATTTGAATATGAAGAATTCCAAATTTAGTTTCCAGAGTTCCTGTTAAAAAAGAGTTGCAGGTAGAATGGCTGGGGAAATAAATCTGCTTGATAATTAGTGTCTCTTGGGGTATTTTTTCCCGATCCTACCCATTTTTATCATCATTGCTTAGTTCTCCTGGTGAATTATAGCTAAGTTTGTAACTAAGTCCAACAAACTAAGCTTTTGCTGGGACGGGGGAGAATTGGCTCTCCCGCATTTTGTAAAGAACTGCACATATTAATTGCACCGATATATACAAGATGTACCAAACATCAGCCCCCCCCCCCAAGCTAATTATGATGTGTTTTATTGATTATTTTTTTCCCCAAGACTATTTTACCGCACTTGGGAATGTTTAAAGGTCATGCGTCAAGCGAGTAAGAAAATATTTAAAACAAAATGACAAGAAATTTGAACACTTAATGTAATTAATGTAATAAATTGTGTACGGAGCCTGATTTTTTTTCGTACAAACTGGTGGGAACCTCGAGAGAAACTTTTAAGATATGCTAAATGAGAGCCCTAAAGAGCCCAGAGCAAGTTTATTACATATAAAATGAATAAAATAATAGATAGTTGATAGCTCCTCACCACCATCAATGTAAGCGAAGGAACAACAAGTCATTGAAGTGAAGGAAATACATTTTTTCTCCCCAAATTTTACTTTTAAACTGGAGCGGGGGATGCACTGCACTCACTGAGAATAGAGTGATATTGCAGTTTTTCTTTTGCAACCGTTGTCCTAGATTCAGGGTGATTTTCCTTTCATATCCTCATTCTATAACCACAACTTCTCCGGGTGCCGTTGACCGGACAATGCCGGCTGGCGACTCCTTGGGGGAGGGCCTTCTCTGTTGCTGCTCCGGTCCTGTGGAACAATCTACCCCTTTGCTTGTCAGAAGCCAGCTGCAAAAATTGCAGATGGTGAGCCCATGACCTTGGAACAATGCAGCTGCCATAAAGACATGCCAGTGGGCAAGCGCCCGAATTTTGATCATGTGAACGTGGGGGATGCTGCAATGATCATAAGTCGTCTTTTTAACAATGCTTTTGTAACTTCAGTCACTAAATGAATGGTTGTAAGTCAAGGATCACCTGTATAGCTGAATGAAATTCAACATCCTCGTGTGTTTTGATGGTGTCTGTGTTTTGCATTTCATTTTAAGGAGGTTCTGATTAAACGAAGGTGGCTTTTGTGTTTTCGAGTCAGTGTTGAATCCTGCCAACTGCAATCATCCTGGCTAAATTTTTAGAAGTGGTTAGGCCTTTTCTTCTCCTCCTCCTCCTCCTCCTCCTCCTCCTCCTCCTCCTCCTCCTCCTCCTCCTCCTCCTCCTCCTCCTCCTCCTTCTTCTTCCTATTTTTAAGGCTGGGAGAAAATAACTGGCCCAATTCAAAAGCAGGACTAGAACACCAGGTTGGAGATTTAACCCCTTCTCCAAACTAGTTTTCTTGGTATCCTTTACTCTTTCTGTAGTTTGACAAAGTTAACAGCAGGGATTTTTATCATTCCCAATTCCTTGGGGTATACATCATTGCAAGGCACCGTCTAATAAATTCTATTTAAGAACCGTTTGGGTGGTTGTGATTACAATGCAGCATTGCAGGCTAACTCTGCTCGCTGCCAGGAGTTTGATCCTGACCAGCTGAAGGTTGACTCAGCCTTCTGAGGTCAGTGAAACGAGGACTCAGATTGTTGGGGGCAAGATGCTGACTCTGTAAACAGCTTAGAGAGAGGGCTGTAAAGCACTGTGAAGCGGCATATAAGCCTAAGTGCTATTTCTGAGTGCTATTTACAGGAGATCGAACTAGAAGCAATGCCTTTGGAGCCGTATCAGCCTGTTCCTGGCCATCATAATGTAACCAAGGGCTTCTTTGCAAGCACATTGTATACACATAATAGGAGGTGAGAATTGCTGCACCCATGCGGAACCTCCACTCCACCCTTGCATTGGCTCCCTCTAAGTTTCCTGGTTCAATATGGAGTGTTGAGTTTGACCTTAAGAGCCCTAATGGGTGTGGCTCCTAGGTACTTAAAGGGCCATCTTTTCCAAGTCAAACTTGTTTATTTACGGGGGGGAGGGGTCTCATTTGGGATGGGTGAGAGTGCTCGGCATCTAAGGGGTGAGATCTTTGATGACCCAGAACCGATGAATTTCATGTTCCAGAACAGTCTCTCTTGGCATCAGTTTGGATGTCTTTTAAGACAGGATTTATGTATACTTGATAGAGGATTGGTGATATAATATATAACTCTAAGTATATATTATAAAGATATCCTGTTGTTGAAAAATAATTTTAATAAGGAAGTAATCAAAAATTGGTATATATACGAAGTGAGTATTTAGAATACCTTGTTGAAAAATGAAGGAATAACATCTTTGTTTGAATGTATGATGTACAAGGACAATAATGAACATAAGCATACTTGATAGATGATTGGTGGGATTACACATAATTGAAAATAGTGATACACAAATATAAATAGTTGGTAAAAAAAATTATATTGTAAAAATATTCAGAATGGGATAAGTGATTATATAAAGGTATATTGTTATTAAATAGACAATCAAGAATGTAAGGGAATTAGGTTTATTGAAAAGAAAGAAATATTAATCGTAATTGAATATATCTTGTTCAATGAAAGTGAGGTATTTAGTTGTATTAGATGGAAAATCTGTGATTGTAAATGTAATTGAGAATATGGATGCAAAAACACTTGCAACCAAATGACATGCTGTATGTAATGGATGATAATTTCTTTTTTTATGTTGTTTTGGCTGTTTCTGGCTGTTTCGGCAGGCCTGGGGCTGTTGAGCTTGACTAAACTTCAACCCCATTATAACTGAGTGCATGTTGTGTTTTCCTGTTTTAAATTGTATTGTTTTGTGTTTTTAATCTTTTTAATCTTTTAATTGTTTTTTATGTAAGCCGCCCAGAGTCCTTCGGGATTGGGCGGCATACAAATCTATTCAAATTCAAAGTTTTTCTATGTTTAAAAATAAATAAAAAATTGCAAAAAAAAAAAAAAAAAAGACAGGATGCTAAAACAGGATTATTTCACAGGCAGTTGAATTCATCCCCTGGGTGAATTCCCTTAATTCCTTTAATGGGTCTTGGAGATTAAATGAATAAATACCACCGGCACCTCATCAGACCAAATTATTAAACGGATCTCCCAAATTTGACTGAAATCAAATCTAATCCCCGCTACTGAGATGCCCACAACTAATTGTGTTAAGCTAAAGCTTTCTGTCCCTAAAGGCACGTCCTTTCTTCCTTCGGTTCTTCGATAACACAAAAAGGCAACCTAGATAAAACTTTTATTTGTGGGGGGGGAAAGGGAGGAAAATAAATTTGGGTTCAGCTTATTCTTTTTGTTTTCGGAATTGAAGTAGCTGCCTACATCTGAGGAAGGTCTTTAAGGCTGGTGGGCACTGGACTTATATGGAATTTTAAGAACACATCCTGGACACTCGAATAAATGGTCATCTTTGGCCCGGTTTGCTCTTTCACAATATGGATGATATGTTTGGCTAGTTTAGTAGCAGTTAAGGGGCTGACTTAGAAACCAGGAGGCTATTGGGATTGACGGAAAAGGCTTCAAATGGAGTAGGTTTTTTGTTTTGCAATGTTCACATCAACCACACAGTTGGTAGTGGTTTAAAATATTATATATGCCTGTTGCATTTACTCAAGAACCTTGGCATTTCTGTCAGTATCTTTCCCGTAATTTGTAAGCCTCAGTTCTCTGAAAATAAATTTGGTACATGCACCAAGGCATCATTTTATATATGTGCCATTACTGAAATATAAGCACAGGAACAAAGCATTCCCATGAATTAAAATGATTTCATTTAAATTTTAGCCAGACTCACAAAACAATATTTTGTATGTTTTTATATAAATCTTATTAATAAATCATTGTTTAAAGACGGTGATAAAGTTATAATATTGTGTGGGCCTGGAGAGGAGAGATGAGCTAATCAGTAAATAACCTTTAATTAACTACAATAATAACAATGAAATGATAATGGACAATATTTAATGATACATACAGGTGTGTTACGGGGGCGGGGGGGAATGCTTAGATATCTTACTTAACCGAATTAATCTTAGAACATGTCACAAAGGTACAATGTTATTGGAGATCTATTGAAATTGTAAATGAACGCCAGTAGGTGGTTGTGTCTTCTAATATAAATGATTCTAGATAAAAACATGTTTAAACAATGGTAACCAAATGAGAATTATGGTACAGGGATAGTAAAATACATAACTTTTCTTTCTTGACTTAAAATGTACAACATGATTTGAATGAAGTATATGTAAGGACTGTGGAAGAAACGCACAGAATACATTTGTAACCAATCGATACGCTCTCAACAAGATGTAACTAAAGATGATTTTTTTCTTATTTTTTTTGTTTAACTAAAACAATAAAAAATTTTCTCAGAAAAGAAAAGAAAAAGAAACCAGGAGACTATAAGTTCTAGTCGTGCCTTGGCAAGAAAGCCGTCTGGGTGACTTTGAGCCAACCACGTGGAAACTGTGAGTTCTGGTCCTGTCACCCACAGCCCAACCCACCTCACAAAGTGGTTATTATAGGGCAGAGGTCGGCAAACTTAAACACTCAAAGAGCCATTTGGACCCGTTTCCCACAGAAAAGAAAACACCGGAAGCCACAAAGGTCCTAACCGGAAGCCCCCTGTTCAATTCTGGAGCTGACCGGAAGTTCATTTCCCCCCCCCCATAGAGTCTCCTCCTAGGGCGGCGTACTTTTTCCTCTACCTGTCATAATCAAAAGCCCTATCAATTGTGGAGACAACTGGGAAACCCTCCCCTTGCCATAGAGTCTTCTCCTGGCCCACTGTGCTTCTCTCCCCACCCACCGGAAGCTCCTCTCAAAATTGTGACGCCAGCCGGTGACGGAGCTGCAGCAGAGGGAGGAAAGAGCCACATGTGGCTCCAGAGCCGCAGTTTGCTGACCCCTGTTATAGGGGGAAAAGGTGGAAGAAGGAATATTACATTATTAACAGTATTACAGATGGGCTCCAGCATGAGCGTGAAAACTCGGAAGAGTACATTTCTGGTCCCAGTGACCAACCCAAATTTGATTTCGCAACATTACCCTGGGACACCTCTATTTGCCTTTGAGTTGAGCTACCTATGTTTGTTGCCTTGAATTACTCAAAAACTAACAGAGCAGGATAAAAAAAAATCTATTTAATAAATAAATAAAATGAGCAGTCGCTCCCTTTTCAGAAACAAAATGTGAGAGTTTGCTCCTCGTGTCTCTCTTCTCTTCTGAGGGGCTTCCTATAATCCAAGTTTATTTTGGTCTTTTTCTTTCTAGGCCAGGGATGGCGAAACTATGCATGCAGAGCCCTCTCTGTGGGTATGCGAGCAGTCGCCCTAGCTCAGCTCCTCTGCACCTGCACGCATGCCTCTTGCTGCCCAGATGGTTTTGGGGTCTCTGCTGTCCATGTACGGGGGGGAGCGCAAGTGGGAGATGTGCATGCATAGGTGGGGGCAGGGCACATGTGCAGGAGATGTGAGCGCATGTGTGGGGGCGAGGCACACGAGGGGGTCACACACCCATGCATAGGGCATGTGTGGAAGTGCATGTGCATGTGAGAGCCGAGGGCACGCGGGGGTGTGTGCATGCGCTTTTGGTACTCGGTCCCGAAAAGGTTGGCCATCCCTCTTCTAGGCAGTAGAATGTACTTCTAAACAGAGTTACTGGGTTTTAAACCTTAACCATTTTTATCTTCTAAGACTGTTTGTGAAGCCTACAGTAATGCTGCATGTTGCCTTCTGATTTCTTTCTTTTGTTTTAGTTTAGAAAGTTCCTTTAAAAATTATTAGCCAATTAAGGCAAGGATCCTTATGGGCAGGAGGAAAGGTGAACTGGTGTTGCTGTTTGATTTTTCTGGCCGAATCTCAAAAGAAAATAAAACCAGGGAGCTAATATGTGCTCTGTTTCATGCTGCTCCCCGAAGTTATTTTGGACCTAATAAAGTCCAGGTTTCACTGACTGAAATATATTACTAATATTGCCTTCATTTCATTTTTATTTTTTACTTGGGTTGTTCTGAATGCAGTAAGCGGGATCCATGCAAAGTGAAATTCAATATCCAGGGAGGAATTATGGCTACCCAAGGCCTAAGAATATACGGAGACTGGATCGGCTAGAAATTGGAGAGATTTGGTGCTTTACTTCCACAAAAATGTGCATGAAAACTCCTACCAAACAAACCTCTGATGCATTTTCTTTGACATCTTCCTTGAAGGCCTGTCTAAAATGAACTGACTGTGTATGAGTAACTTCTACAACAGAATAATGTTAAGCCCAGTATGTTTGCACTTGACATAGCTCTAGAGAAACCATGCCATGTGTTTGTTTATTTTTAATGTAAAATGTAACGTCTGATGTGTAATGCCAGGGAAAGGAACTGGAAAGGGAACTACATATTATGCAGGAATAAAGATATTTGTAGCCGTTGTCAGATTCGAAATACCCTAGTTACTGCTTTTGATGATGTAGACAAATGCAGAATTGTTGTGGTATTCTAGGTTTAACCAATCCCTGCACAGCGGCCCAAAGCAGCTGGGATTTTCTTTATATCAGTATAAAATTCCTAGCTTGCTCTTCATGGCAAGCTAGGGATTTTACCCTAGAATACGAGTCTAAGATATTAAAGCAATTTATAAGGAAACCATTCCACTGACTTTTAAAATGCAGAATAAACTCCATAAAATAGAATTAAAAACCCACAACGGATGAACAGGACACTAGTTATCAAACACAAGAGAACCCAAAGTTAATGAGCACCGCAAGTGACCAAGTTCACCTTCATTGACCTCTAAACTCGTACAAGACTTGGTGGCCACTGTAGGTGACCAGGGAAGAATTTTCTCAATGGGAACACTGAACTGAAAATATAGGTAGTTCTCAATTTACTACCATTTGTTTCATGAAGGTTTGCTGTTATAACAGTTTGGAGTTATCCATTCTTGAAGATATGACCATTTCAACACCCCTGCAGTTACATGATCGCAAGTCTAGCACTTGACAACTACATGCGTGATGGTTGTCGCAAACTTCCCATGGGATCATGATTTATGACCCCCAGTTCACTTCCAACAAGCAAAGTCAATTGCAAAGCCAGATTCACTTGATGATGGTGTGGTTTAACAACCATGGTTAAAATGATTGTAAAACCAGGCTTGGTTACATAGCAATAGCAATAGCAGTTAGACTTATATACCGCTTCATAGGGCTTTCAGCCCTCTCTAAGCTGTTTACAGAGTCAGCATATTGCCCCCAACAACAATCCGGGTCCTCATTTTACCCACCTCGGAAGGATGGAAGGCTGAGTCAACCCTGAGCCAGTGAGATTTGAACCGCTGAACTGCAGATAGCAGTCAGCTGAAGTGGCCTGCAGTATTGCACCCTAACCACTGCGCCACCTCGGTTCTGTTATAATGACTCGGTTTATGACAAGACCAACTTACAATAGACACTGGTCCCGATTGTCATAAGCCGAAGCTTACCTGCATTCTGCATTCAGCATTTCACAGCAAATTTTGTGAAAGATAGATGGTGAGGCTGGGAGGATGATGGGCAGGAATATTAGATGTAAACCAGCGTAGAGGGGAAGACTTTGTTAAGAGCTTATGTCTCATAATTGACAGCTATGCCTGAGCTATAAAAATCTTGGGATTTCAGAGAATCAGAATATTTGAAGAGAAGCAACCTTAATGAACCCACCGATGAATGAGAATTAGAGGTCTTAGAACTGTTTCTAGATTCCATACTTTATCTCTAATACTTGCATGAAAACACCTTACCGAAGTGTCTGGAAGTTGAGTCATAACAATTGGACTTCTTTTGTTTGAAATGTTTAGCTTGTTATCCTCTGTTATTCTTCGATCTAAGCAGCAAAACGTTTCAAACCAAAAAAAAAGGAAAGAAGCCCACTTCCCATGACTCAACTTTTAGGCAACTCTACCTGAATGGCTGAGAATCTTCACTGACACCTTACTGAAGTCTGTATAATTCTTGTTTCCTTGACTGTGCCTTGTTGGGGTCTTGACAATCCCTGGCAAGGGGACCCAGAAAGTGGTGATGTGGTCATTGGATATCTTGTGATTGATGATGATGGTTTAAACCGCCTCCTGCCAATTACCTCCCATAGACCCATTAGATCCCACAGATTAGGCCTCCTCCGAATTCCATCTGCCGGCCAATGCCGGCTGTCGACCACCCGGAGGAGGGCCTTCTCTGTGGCTGCTCCGGCCCTTTGGAACGAGCTCCCCATGGAGATTCGGACCCTCGCCACCCTTAAGGCTTTCCGGACAGCCGTTAAGGCCTGGCTGTCCCAGCAAGCCTGGGGTTGAGTTCCCCCCCCCCCTACTCGAATTTGCTGTGCTTGCTGTGCTTTTTTAAACTGTTGTATCATTGTCCTGTTTGTCTTACTTTCTGTATTTGTTTTTCCCCTTCCCCTGGTTTTTGTTCAGCCACCCTGAGTCCCTTCGGGGAATAGGGCGGCTTACAAATCGAATAAATACCAAATACCAATACCAAATGATTTTATGAAATGGACCAATCTAAGGATTTGGGGTTTTTATATTATGTTTTTGATTTGATTTATTGTGTTGCTGATGGTTGATTTCAGCAACACTTTGCCACGCGTATAGCGGAGTGTGAAATAAATCTGAAAAATACACCGATCTTAAGGCAGTCGGTGTTATTTTGTTATTTTGACCCCCAAAATCCAAATGCCAAAATATAATGGAAAAGGAAGGTTCAGATTTCCTCCCCTCCCTTATGAAGATGAGGAGAAATTACATTATACCCAACCCTGAACAAGGCGCTTCAGTATGAATCATTTTCACTTCCTCCTCCCAAAAACCTCAGCTGACATTGGAACAAGATATTCATGTCACGCCAGACTGATGAGCATCAAAAGCCAACAATGTTTTATTACTCCTAGCTTGATGGCTTTTTCAAGTTTGGAAGCTGATGTGAGTTTCCTTTACGTGGAAGACTGGAAGAGGCAACTTCTTGTGTATCAGGAAGGGAGCATGAATTTTGTCTGTGTGTGCATGCACCAGTGGTGGGATTCAAATAATTTACCAACCAGTTCTCTGCCCTTATGACCAGCTGGGTAGGCGGGGCTCGGTGGTCATGTGATCATGTGGGCATGGCCAAATCAATGTCACTCAGGTTGATGGGCACTTCGCCTTAGTTGTTACAATGGTAATAAGGGTTAACCGGAGAGGCAGTTTCTGTAAGCAGGGCAATAAAGATTAGGCTAGAAACAACACCAGAATGTTTCCTTCCTGCCTTCCTTACAGGATTAGCCCTGTAAAGTGGGAAAAAACAAAAGATTTCTTTCTCCGAACTGCTTAGAAAGTTACCAACTGGTTCTCCCGAATAGGTGCGAACTGGCTGAATCCCACCACTGGCATGCACACATTTGCATAGGTGTGAGCCGAGTATCCTGAATAAATGCGACCCATGAAATTCATTGTGATTTTTTCGAAATTTTGCATAATTAATAAAAGAGAATATTTGTAGCTCAGGGTTGACATGAGGGGTCCTTGGTGCTCTCTGAACTTGCTTGTTTTCTTGCAGAAAACAATGGGTAATATCATCAGTGCTGTTTGCTGTCAGTTCATATTCTGCTGACTTGTGGGGGTGGTCTTAAAGATTCTTTGGTTGGGCTGTTTACTGATAGCTCTTTGGCATCAGTAAACAGCCCAAATAATCTCTAACACCACCCCCATCCACACAGACAAGCAAGTCACCAGAATATAAACTGACAGCAAACAGCACTCCTTCCGAGCACTGATGATGTTACCTACTTTGGACAATAAACATCTGCAAGAAAACAAGCAAACTCAGAGAGCACCAAGTGTCATGTGTTGTGGCCCAGCAGGAGCCGTTGGAGCTGCCACCAGACTCCGACAGCGAGGGGTCCTATGAGTCAGCTCTGGAGGATGTGGAGGACCCTGGACAGGGTTCCGACTCCAAGCAGGGCGCAGAGAGGCTGGTTGGCCACCAGGAGGCACCTGAGACTTGGACCAGTGGGGAGGAGACAAGGGAGAGTGAACCTGAGGTCAGCAGTGAGTTGTTCCTGGATGCCCGGCACCGAAGAGCATCAGGAACAGTTGCGCAGTTAGAGGAGGTGATTGCACTCAGCTGGTGGTCATTAGGCTCCTCTCCAGACTATAAAAGGACTGCTTGTGCACACGCCCCTTTTGCAGAAGTCAATGCAGGAACTAATGTTGGAGAACATTATGGTGAGCTTGGCAGGCTGGATTGCTGCCAAGCCTTATCTGTGCTGGATTGCTGCCCAAGCTTGTCTGTGCCGGTTTGCTGCCAAGGACCTGTCTGTCTGTTCATTAAATGCCGTAACTTATCTTTGGCTCAGAGTGTGCGTTGGTGTGGGACGAGGGGGGTCAGAACAGTTATTTATTGAACGTATATAGTTGTGTTAACTGTACTAAAGTGAAACCAACTTTTAGATGACCTTAATTGTTTTGGAGGGAAATTTAGAACATCTATATTTGGTTGGGCTTTTTTCTAGTTCTATGATTGGTTAAAGCCCTGTGAGCCTAGAGTATAAATCACAGGCATTTGCCTGCAGTTCCTCAGTTCCAATTTTGTTCCAATAAATGCTGTTGCAGCTACGCTGGTCTGATTCTTGCCTATTGAAGCCCACCACAGAATACCAAGGTCCCCCCATTTTGCATAATTGTTTCTTAAGTTCTCTTTTGATCTGGATTTCTCCACTCTCACCTCCATCACTAACGGGAGTGTGGGGGAAAAGTGAGCGAGGACAAGAGATGTGGCTGTAGGGCTTGAAGAATTTGGAGATATGCATGAATTCAGACTTAGTGACTTAGCCAACACACCCATCATTTTAGAAGGGATAGGCAGGCCTTCTCATTAACTGGGGTAGGGTGGAGTGCGGGGAAATTATACAAAACGGGTGGGGCCGAGTTGCACCCATGGCAGATTCAGCTTGTGTTTTATATCTGGAGGTATGGTGGAGATCTCGTTTGTTATTTTTAGCTGGTTAAGCCTCTTTCATGTTTGCATTGGGTTTTTCATTTTTTGTCCTCTGGTAGGAAGCTATGCGGTCAAGTGTTGTCTGCCTGGTCAAAGGGCTGTTTGATTGGCACATAAAAGGGTTGGCCTGCTTTGGGTTGTATAAGGTTGTATAAGTTCCCTAGTTATGTTTTGGCTTAGAAGTAAGTTGTGGCAATTCGTTTCTCTTGCAAAAGAAAAGAAAAGAAAAGATTTGCTCCTAATCACCTGTAATATATCACTGTTGAAAACTGAAACAGGAATTCTCTGGTAAGACCTCTCCTGGGAAATTAATGCAATGTTCACAGATACATGCACACCTCCACACCCTCGAACATATATTCAAAGACCTTTTTCTACCTGCGCTATTTGATTTATTTGTTATTTGTGCCTTTCTGTCAGCCTTGATTTCCAGAAACTGCCTGGACAAGTCTTTGCAGATTTCTTGGCAACATTTTCAAAAGTGACTAGCCGGGCCTTATCTTCCTAGGGCTGAGAGAGCGGGACTGGCCTAAGGTCACCCACTTGTCTTTGTTTCCTAAAGGGGGGCTAAAACTCATGGTTCTCTGGTTTCTAGTTTGGTACCTGCCCCTATGCTAATTTTTAAAAGGTGTTATTTGGGCAGGGAGGGGCAGAAAGAAGCTAAATAGTGAAATCTCTCGTAGCTTTGATCACCCCTGAAGTTCAAGATTGGCACCACGAACTCCATTGCCAGAAAATGGATAACTAGATTAGAGCAGGGCAGTGGTGGGATTCAGCTGGTTCGCACCTACCCTGGAGAACCGGTTGTTAACTTTCTAAGCAGTTCGGAGAACCGGTTGTTGGAATAAATCTCCTTTTGTTTTTTTCCACTTTGCAGAGCTAATCCTGTAAGGAAGGCAGGAAGGAAACATTCTGGTGTTGTTTCTAGCCTAATCTTTATTGCCCTGCTTACAGAAACTGCCTCTCCGGTTAACCCTTATTACATTGCAACAGCTAAGGCAAAGCACCCATTGACGTGAGTGATGTTGAGTTGGCCATGCCCACACGGTCACCTGACCACCGAGCCCCGCCTACCCAGCTGGTCATTAGGGCAGAGAACCAGTTGTTAAATTATTTGAATCCCACCACTGGAGCAGGGGTATCAAACTTGATTTCATTGAAGGCCACATCAGGGTTGTATTTGATCTCGGGGAGGTGGGCGTGGCCAGCTGAACATCACTCGTGTCGGGGGCACCTGTGGTGACCAAGTACTAAGGCAGGACTTCCCTCAGACCTTCCTTCCTTCCTTTTTTGCTGGCAGACCGGTCCTTCATTGTTTCCAGGGTGGTCTTGTGGGCCAAATCTAAGCCCCCCCACAGGCCAGATCCAGCCTGCGGGCCTTGAGTTTGACACCCCTGCATTAGAGCAAATGAAGGATTCAGCTGCTGTTGAATTCTTCCACCCTCACAATTAAAAGAGATTTTTTTAAAATGCCACATGATAAATCCTCGGCATTTCTCCATTCTGTAAACTAGAGTGATCTTTCAAGTGTGAAAGACGAGACATACTTGTCAATATTATAGAACTCAAATTCAACCTTGTTTGGCTTCTGTAAGTTCAGTGGAGAGCATGTTTTCTTTTTAATTGTCCTTCACAAATGTTTTGAGCTGCCTAGAATCATTATATGAAATGGGCAGCCTTACGCGCTCTATAAATATCTAACTTACAGAAACTGCCTCTCCGGTTAACCCTTGCTACATTGTAACAGCTAAGGCGAAGCGCCCATCGACCTGAGTGATCTTGAGTTGGCCACGCCCACCCAGTCACATGACCACCGAGCCCCACCTACCCAGATAGTCATTAGGGCAGAGAACCGATTGTTAAATTATTTGAATCCCACCACTGGTGGGTTCCTACCGGTTCAGCTGAACTGGTAGTGGAATGGCAGCCTGGGTCTCAGAACCGGCAGAGACCCAGGCTGACCACGCCCCCAAACCATTCCCCAGTTGCCGCTGTCATCTTTTTTTTTTAGTTTTGTGCATGCACAGAACAATTTCCATTGAATTGCGCATGCACTCACAGCATCCAGCGCACGCACAAGCGCAAAGCGCGCGTATGAGTGAACCGGCAGTAACATTGGCTGAAACCCACCTCTGGATCCTTGGTACCCTCTGAACTTGGTTGCTTTCTTGCAGACATCAATTACCCAAACTAGGTAACATCATCAGAGTTAATAAGGAAAATGGTTTGGTGTTTTGCCCTTTCAGTGTTGATGGGAGTGGTCTTGGAGGTTCTTTGGTTGGGCTGTTTACTGTTAGCTTGTTTGGCAGTTCCTCTGTTGGGGTTCTATTTACTTCTTGATTCTGTTGTCATCTCAGTGTTAATCTATGCTCATCTTGCTGTGGATTGACGGTGGGGAATTAGTTCTCAGATGAAAAATATTTAGGAAACTCTGGCTCTGTGGTCTTAGTGTAGACTTTTGCTGGTTTGCAAGAAGAAAATTGCATCACCATATCATTTCAGATACATTATGTTTTAGATGGGAAATTGAGATGGGAAATAATCTGTGGCTAGCATCATTTTCTTCTTGACAAATCTTCTACAAAAGATGCCAGGAGATTCCTGCTTAGAGAAGAGCTATTTTAGTTCAGGCAGAAAGCAAAACCCCTGACGTCTGTTCTTTTGGAGATCAGCCAAAGATGACTCTATATGCTGTGATCATAGTTATGTTGATGGGTACATACATACATACATACATACATACATACATACATACATACACACACACACACACACACACACACACACACACACACACACACACACACACACACACACACACACACACATATATATATATATATATATATATATATATATATATATATATATATATATTTCTCTACATATCCTTAGACAAGAAGCATCTGTTTTTGGAAGCTTCCATATTAGGGCAATTCAGCATTGCAAAAGCAAAAATATCTTCCAGTACATAATGAATTGGTGATACTGGTAAACATACAGTTGAGTATGGTAATTTGAAAGGAAATCATTCTTCAAACATGGTGCATTGAACAGGAAGCAGAAATGGGATAGGGGCATTTTGGATGAAAGAGAGGAAAAAGTGGTTTATGATCATTTTTCATACTTATGACCAGTGGTGGGTTTCAATTTTTTTTAGAACCTCTTCTGTGGGTGTGGCCTGCTATATGGGAGTGTCTTGCCGGCCATGTGACCGGGTGGGAGTGGCTTGCCAGCCATGTGACCGAGTGGGAGTGGCTTGCCAGCCATTTGACTGGGTGACATGGCCAACTTGTAAAATGTGGTGAAACTCACTTAACAACGCTCTTGCTTAGCAACCAAAATGTTGGCTCAGAAACTCTGGCATTTGAAGCATGCAAGTCTTAAAGCTGTCAAATTACAAGACCCTTGCACCCCTAACCCTGTAGGGAAAAAAAACCCAGGGGTGTTCAAACTTGATAGCTTTAAGACTTGTGGGCTTCAACTCCCAGAATTCCTCCTCTCGCTCTTCATCTTGATGATGTGCGGACTGGCGGGGGGAGGGAGCTGGAACCGGTTCTAAACGGCACTGTAGATTTGTAGAACCTCTTCTATAGAAGAACTGGCAGGGACCCACCTCTGGTTACGACTATTGTAGCATCCCCACGGTCATGTAATTTACATTCAGATGCTTGATGAACAACTCGCATTTATGACAGTTGCAGTATCTTGGGGACACATGATCCCTTTTGCGACCTTCTGACAAGCAGAGTCCATGGGGAGGAGGATTCACTGAGCAAGCAAGTTACTAATTTAACACCTGCCCCATGGTTCACTTAACAAATGTGGCGAGAAAAATCGTAAAATGGGGCAAAACTCACTTTGCAAATTTCTCACTTGACGACATACATGTTGGGCTCAATTGTGGACGTAAGTTGCGGACTGGCAGTGTTGCGTCATCCTCCTGTCGTCCCCCCCTTGCCCCTCCCTGCCTAGGGCCCTGCTGATTGGCTGGAAGGCGGAACCAGAGCAAACCCCATGGAGTCCCTGTTTCTCTTCCAACATTGCATCGTCATGAAAAAGGCCTGGGGTGTAGCTCCCCTCAAAAGCTTTTCTCCCCTTTGCCCCGAAAACTTACTTTTAGAGCAGTGTTTCTCAACCTTGGCGACTTTAAGTCCTGTGGACTTCAACTCCCAGAATTCCACAGCCAGCTATGCTGGCTGGGGGATTCTGGAAGTTGAAGTCCACAGGACTTAGAGTCGCCAAGGTTGAGAAACACTGTTTTAGAGATTCCCAAGATGAAGGTAATAACCAGAAAGACTGCTCCCCACCCCCCCATCTTAAGTAAAAATAAGGTTAGGAGCTACAGCAGGAGAAGCCGTTGGATGCTGCTGAGTGATTAAATCCTCTTCAGTTAGTCTAGCGGGTGCAGTCATTGAATAAACCGCGTTCAGGGTGCTTGTTTATTCACAGAACACATTAGCAAAGGCTGGCGTTAATCACACTGAATTAAGTGGCACATTAAAACTATTAGGTAATGCTCAACCCAGCCTCCCCTCTGGAGTAGAGCATGAAATCTCCGATGGGAGCGGCTGTCCACATAAGCAGGCAGGAGCCAGGGGGGAAACTACCGGAGCTCCAGTGGTGGGGTAGGAGCGTGACCCGTCAAAACCGCGCCCGATTAAGCCGCGCCCAATTAAACCGTGTCGCTGACGTCATCAACAGGGCGACAACAACCAGTGCGGAGAAAAAAGGGCGCTTTAAATAGCGCTTTGAAAGCAAGCTGATTCAACTTAAGGTAAGGGTTAGCTTTAGGGTTAGCTTTAGGATTAGGTTAAGGGTTAGGGTTAGGGTTAGCTTTAGGATTAGGTTAAGGGTTAGGGTTAGGGTTAGGGTTAGGGTTAGGTTAAGGGTTAGGGTTAGGTTTAGAGTTAGGGTTAGGTTAAGGGTTAGGTTTAGGGTTAGGTTTAGAGTTAGGTTAAGGGTTAGGTTTAGGGTTAGGTTTAGGATTAAGTTTAGGGGGGTTAGGTTTAGGTTTAGGGGTTAATTTTAGGTTTAGCGTTTACAGCGTGCTTCTGTCTCCGCGCTGTTCTTGCCCTGTTGATGACGTCAGCTACGCGGTTTAGTCGAGCGCGGTTTATTCGAGCGCGGTTTTGTGGTGGAACCAGGTAGGAGGGTTAGGAGAGTAGAATTCCCAGCCAGTTGTATTGTGTTTTACTAGGTTCATCCATCCCAAAAATAAACAGAGTAACAGTAAGGTGAATCATGACTGAGTAAAACATTACCGTAACAAGTAGAGCAAAGTTCTACTGTTCAGGTATCGTAAGATTCATCTCCTTTCTCCCTTCTTTCTCTCTGTTTTCCTTTCTTCCAATCTTCCTCCTCCCCCTCCCTCTCTTTCTTTCATCTTGATTCCTGGCTACTGCCTAGCGGCAGATCAGTTGTGGGTTTCAAAAATTGTTCGAACCTACTCTGTGGGTGTGGCCTCCTTTGTGGGAATGGCTTGCCACCCATGTGACCGGATGGGAGTGGCTTGCCGCCCATGTGACCGGATATGAAAATGCCGACGACACTTGTCTGATTGCACCACAAACGCAGTAGTCATCCTTACCTTTCACAGAGCCACTGAGTTTTATAAATATGAGCATGATAGTGTAGAATAATCATATCCAAGGACCAGTGGTGGGTTTCAAAAAATTTTGGAACCTCTTCTGTAGGTGTGGCCTGCTTTCTGGGTCCACTGGTGGAACCTCTTCTAACCGGTTCGGTAGATTTGACGAACCGGTTCTACCGAATAGGTGCGAACTGATCGGAACCCACCTCTGCGGCAGATCCAAGCACTTTTCCTGACAATATCTTTCGAAGTTACCAACCTGCTGGCTTCATGCCTAAAGCGGGATTAGAACTCATGATCTCTTGATTTTAGCCTAGAGGCATTAATCACTCCATCAACCTGGTTCCCAAAAGAAATATCATTGAGTTAAAAAGACAAAGTACATGAAAAGTGGGACTTTGTGAAATTCCAAAACCTAGCTAAGTCATAAGGATCCTATCCCTGGTTTTACTTAGCTATGTTTATTGGACAAACAAAGTTATACTTGCCAGTGACTAATGTAACCATGGTATATTTGGTGGTGGTGGTTGTTATTTTTTGCCTTATGTCTAAGTGGACTATCAAATATTTCAGTTGGATCCCAAAACAAACCAGGAATGTTCTGGGAAACTGGAAACAAGCAAGCTTCCCCATTTGTATGATGCCTTATACCACAGCTGCAAATACTAAGCCAAGAAGAAAATATGGCTTCTGCCATAAAACTGTGGTTATTCTCTGACCCTTTTGAACAAAAACAAATCACCGTATGATTTGGGGAAAATCATAGTAAGCTGTTCTGACCCCCTCCTCTGTCCAGTAACGAAAGCCGAGACAAGCGTAAAATGGAATGTCCTTTAATAACAAGACCAGAATCTCGGTGGCTGAAAGCCAAGTAAACAAACAGATAAGGACCTTGGCAGCAAGTCCGACAAACCTTGGCAGCAATTCAGACTAACTCTGGCAGCAATCCAGCCTGCCAGGTTAGTTTCTCTTTAGTCCAAGTGCTGACTTCTGCAAGAAGGGCATGGCACCAGCAGTCTCTTTTATAGTCTGGAGAGGAGCCTAATGACCATCAGCTGAGCGTAATTACCTCCTGTAATTACATAGTTGTTCTTGACTCCGAGTAGCTCTTTGACGGCGTGCATCCCGGAACAACTCACTGTTGGTTTCTGGATCACTCTCCCTTGTCTCCTCCCCACTGATCCAAGGCTCAGGTGCCACCCAGTGGCAACCAGTCTCTCTGTGCTCTGCTCGGAGTCGGAACCCTGTCCAGGGTCCTCCACATCCTCCAGGGCCGACTCATAGGGCCCCTCGCTGTCGGAGTCTGGTGGCAGCTCCAACGGCTCCTGCTGGGCCACAACAGTAAGCCTAGAGAAAAGGGAGAAACAGGGGGGGGGGAAGAAACATGCCACTAATTTAGTGACATTAGCAGGATCTGAGACCCAGAAGGCAGTGCCAAAGACATCTGTAAAACATGAAATCTGTGTTAGCTACAGTTTCACTGGAGTTGAGCTCAAAAATTGTACGCTTGCCTTTGAAAGAGACGTGGACTGTCTCCAAGATGAATTTCAGAAGCAAATTGTCCTCTATTTATATGGTTTACCTTGGGCAGGCGGAGATCAACAGATGGCCGACCTTAACTGAATCGAGAACCCTAGCTGACCCTTTAATGCTCTTGACGTGAAGGATGCTTCTGAATCATGTGCTGCCTCCTTGGGGCTCAGCGTCCTTTCTCTGATGACGGTGCAGAGTTGCCATCTTCTCCTTCCTTCCGGGGGCTTTTAAAACTCAGAGCCGACTGAAAGAGTAGTTGCTACCAGTCCGCCTGGAACTAAAGCTTCCTGCAAATTACTGGGAGAAGCTGAATCTTAGAGGACTAAATCAGGAGGGGGTCACAGAAAATTAGAATTCAGAGAAGCAAATATCCTAAAATTATCCTGTGCTTTAAGAAAGTAGAGCAAGGAAGAAATGGGGTAAGATGGAAAAATGGGAAGAATGTGGGAGAGAAAAAAAATCCTATGGGTTTATAATAGCCTAGAAGATTGGCAGAGTTGTTATCCAACATTGAAGGACACCAGGTTAGAGAAAGGTGTTCCTGGCTAACTTTCCAATTCTGGATTTATTTTATTTGCGGGGGAGGCACCTGTCAGCTTTTGTCTTCTCAAATGAGTTGTCTTTGCAATTATTTGAAGTGTTTTAATTTAGTTCCCCTGTCCTGTCCACCCATCCTGATCCATGATTTTGAAGGTACTGATTAAGTCCTCTCCTTCTTAACCTTTTCCTATAATTTTTTTTTTAAAGAAGGCTTGAATTTCCTGGCTGTGTAAGCATCAGGAAACGGCTGATTAAACACTTAAAAATTTGAAAAGACATCTTTGAATTAAGTGTCAGTTCTGCCCTTTCGAAAAGTGCTTACATCTTTAATACTACATCAAGAGTTGCCAGAAATATGGGTGTATTCCTCAAATGGCATTTCCTGTTTATGAGAATATAAGTTTTTCCTCCTTATTATAAAAGGAACTCTGTTATGAAAGCTACATCTTCCAGTACAGTCCCATACCTAATGTTTATATCTGCTGGCTCCTGATTCCAACAGTTAGGGATTCTGCCATTTTTCCCAAAAGCAGAGCTTTGTTGTAAAATATTTCAGATTCCTCCTGACATAGATTTCAGTGCAAAAATAACAGTGACGCTCAAAATGTATGAAATATTCTCATAATCTTTGGCTAAGATATGATTAGACTCTATCTTTTTCCCTTTCTTCCTAGTAGTACTTTCTTCTTCCTGCCAAGCAGCTGGTGATTATATTTCTCTTTGTGTTCCCAAGTAATTAGAAATCCATATTATGATGTTTTATATCCAAATTGGAGTGAGCGAAATACTCAAAACAGATTGGCATGTCTGTCTGTCTGTCTGTCCGTCTATATTCATCTCCCCCCCTCTCTCTCTCCCTCTCTCCCTCTCCCCCCCCTCTCTCCATCTATATCTCTATCATCTATCCATTTATATCTCTCTATATGATGGATGGATGGATGGATGGATGGATGGATGGATGGATGGATATATAAAATTTGGACACCACCTGTCTCCCTCGCAGATCAAATCTGGATGGTGTGCAATTGAAGCATAACAATATACAGTACATATTCTGGCAGAAGGCAGATAAAACAAAGGTGAAATAAAATTTAAGGCGCTAATCAGCCGCAAGGTTGCCTGCTTCTCTGCGACCCCCTTCCCCATGCAAGTCGGCTGAGTTAGGTTTTCAGACTTTTCTGAAAGGCCAGGCAAGTGGGGGGTCTTTCTTGGGGGGGGGGAAATACTCCAGAGAGTGGGGGTGACAGCAGAAAAAACTTTCCTCCTGCATCCTGAAATTCTTTAACAGGGTCAGTAACATACCCTCCCTGTGTGGCCAGGTGTGATGGGCTTATGTAATGGGGGAAAGGCGATTCTGGAGGTAGCCTGGCCTCATGTGATATACAGCTTTAAAGGTCATAACCAACACCTTGAATTGGACCTGGAAGCAAACTGGCACCCAATGCAGCTTGGACAGCAGAGGTGTTACATGCACTGTCCTTGGGGAGCCCAAAGTTCCTCATGCAGTTACATTCTGTTCCAGCTGAAGCTCCTGGATATTTTTCAAGGGTAGCCCCATGTAGAGCACATTGCAATAGTCTAGGCATGGGAGGCAAATCCATGCAAATGAGTGACCAAGCAGAGAGCCTCTCTATTCAGGAAAGGACGGAATTGAGCAAAGGCCCTCCTAGCCAAGATTGCCACCTGCTCTTTAAGGTAAATTCTAACAGTAACCGATATTATTTCTTGTGACAATTGTCCAGTGCAATAGAAAAGAGAATCCTCCAGCTACATCCCTTGGCATATTGCCAGCGCACAAACACACAGAAATATCTCATAAGATTCTCTCATGCCATTTATTTTCAGCAAAAGGCTGAACTTTGCCTTATAAACTTGTGGCTCTTCTTTTGACTGCATGACTAATTCAGTAGGAACTCCGAGCATCGGAATCCTCAGCTGTGCACATGGAGCACATCATTTGAATGTGATATCCCCCTGTCACATTTACCTTGTTCTTTCAATCCAAAAAGCAAGTTGCTAATCCTCATGGCAGCAAAGATCAGCTCGCCGCTGTGTGACTGAACAGCCAAACATCTACAGCTGGAACAGAGTCCAAATGATAGAATGAAGAGACCATGGCTTCATAACCATTGCTTATTATCTCTCTTAGGATCAGAAAAGCAAAATCAACAATTAGGCAATAATGTCCAATTAATTAATTAGAACTAATTGTAATAAACCAATACATTATGATAATGATGCTAATTTATCCAGGTCTTTATAACAGTTTTTTCAATTAACACTAGTTCATTCCTACATTATAATTTATTATAATTAGTGCTAATATGCTGATAAAATATATTGCCTTACTCTCCACCCTCAAACCAAGAAATTGTAATGACGGTAATTTAATCACGACAACTCTTAAGATTTATTGAATTAAATAATGGTCTTAATTTTAAATTTAATTTAAATAGATGTGTGTTTTATTCTGAGTGATTGCAAAAGAGTCTTGGAAGCATTCACCACCAGGTATTCCGTAGCAAGAAGCAGTTTTCAAGCCCAGAGATTTGTTTGGAGGGTGATTAAGCGAGAGAAAATGACCATTTCTTTGTTCTTTTTTTTTTGTATTTTTTTTATTTTTAAACATAAGAAACAACGTAAAAAAAATTCTCATCCATACATACTGTAGAAAGTGTATCAGTTGGTTACAAAAGGTTTTCATGCATCTCTTCCACATAATTCATATTAACTCAAGTATTTTAACTCAAATATTTATACATGTTACTCTTATACCTCCATTTATGTTTGACTATAATTATTTAAATGTCCTCCATCATAAACTATACCAAAATTTAATACATAACCACATACTGGCGTTTCATTTAATATTTCAAAAATCCTCCAATAACACTGAATCCTTATGTCCTATTCTAGCTAAACATCCATAATATTTAAAAACAGACTTTTCTAATCCTCATTTCCAGATCGCTGTTGGCAGTTTTCATCTAGTTTCCTTATATTACACTCATGTATATAAGTTGTCATCTTTATCCCTCCTTTATTTAACTATATCCTGTATCATAACATTTTACCCCTAATCAATATTCATATCCAATTATTACTTATTATAACACTACACATTGTATACATTGTTATCATTATCAATTATTTATTTAGTTACAGCTATTATTACTAAGTTTCACTAAGTTTAACTAGTTTTGTTATAGTCTTCCATCTATCAGCCTGCATCTTTCCAATAACAAAACCATCTTATATCTTCTGCCACAGTATTTTAACTCAGATATTTATACATGTTACCCTTATACCTCCATTTTTATTTAACTATAATTGTTAAACGTCCTTCATCATAAAATATACCAAGATTTAATACATAACCACATACTGGCATTTCATTTGATATTTCTAAAATCCTCCAATAGCACTGAATCCTTATGTCCTATTCTAGCTAAACAGCCATAATATTTGATAACAGACTTTTCTAATCCTCCTTTCCGGAACTCTGTTTGCAGTTTTCATCCAGTTGCTTTATATTGTACCCGTACATATATATAGATTGTCTTAATTATCCCTCCTTTATTTACCATTTCTTTGTTCTATACTAGTAGTCCTCGACTTACAACAGTGCATTTAGCAATAGCAATAGCAGTTAGACTTATATACCGCTTCATAGGGCTTTCAGCCCTCTCTAAGTGGTTTA
Source organism: Thamnophis elegans (assembly GCF_009769535.1). NCBI lineage: Eukaryota > Metazoa > Chordata > Lepidosauria > Squamata > Natricidae > Thamnophis > Thamnophis elegans. Next base: position 36,792,822 of record NC_045553.1, read on the forward strand.
CAGAGTCAGCATATTGCCCCCAACAATCCGGGTCCTCATTTCACCCACCTCGGAAGGATGGAAGGCTGAGTCAACCTTGAGCCGATGAGATTTGAACCGCTGAACTACAGATAACAGTCAGCTGAAGTGGCCTGCAGTACTGCACCCTAACCACTGCCCCACCTCGGCTGTGACCGTTCAAAGTTACAATGGCACTAAAAAGGGGACATGACCGTTTTTTCACAGTAATGACCTTTGTGGCATCCCACCGTCACGTGGACCCAATTCAGACGCTTGGCAACTGACTCATATTTATGACGGTTGCAGTGTCCCGGGGTCACGTGGTCCTTTTTCCCGACCTTCTGACAAGCAAAGTCACTGGGGAAGCCAGATTCACTGAACAATCAGGTTACTAACTTATGAACTGCAGTGATTCACTTAACAGCTGTGGCAAGAAAGGTAGTAAAATGTGGCAAAACTCACTTAACAAATGTCTTAACATTCACTTTTGGGCTCAATGGTGGTCGTAAGTCGAGGACTACCGGTAATAGCATTTGGGACTGGCCAATCTCATTCTCTTAACTTCTGTGGACAGCCAGTCAAGGAGCGTGGGGGATCTGTCCTCCAAAGATGAGTAGCAAATCAATCAATCAATCCATCATATAAAGATTGTTACTATCTAGGCCTGTTCTAATCATCATCTGTGTTCCAAAAACATTTCCAGGATGGATCCTGGAGCCTCTCTTTCCTCCGTCCTCAGTGCCAATTTTTGAAGTGTTCTTTCTGGCTGAGATTTGTTTTGGGGAAAATATTAGATTCCATCATCTTGCACCATTAGAAGGAAATGGAATAAAGAATTTGGCTGGAATCTTAAACTCATACGCACGGAAGAAAAACACTGACAAAAACACTGTTCACTACCATCTATGGCTTTAAAGATTGAAGCTGGAGTTATAACAGTTTGCAAAACAAATTAACAAACTTGTTAAACTTCAGAAAATACGCAGAATGAGGAAACCATGAGTGTAATCATTCTGCCATCCTTTCTTTTTCAACCAGCGCAGCCTTTGTTTGAATTGACCCCAAGTTCTCGGGGTCTTTAGGGGAGATATATGTGACATCATCACATGGGAAATGCCCCAACTTTGGGTGCTGACTTCTGGCAACGTTAGCTGGCACGGTCTGCCTAGCCAGTTCTCTACAGTACTGGGTGTTATTATCATAACTGCGGTTATGCACCGTTGGTTTACTGCCAAATATGGTGCTAGGCACAGTTTGAGAATTCAACCCATTCTACGCAGTCACTGGAGCCAAACGGGGTCAAACTGGCAAGCTCATACTGTGTTCTCACCCCTTTCTCTTTTTCCTTCTATAGCATCAAACCAAACTGACCTCTTCAAAGGTCAAGAACTGACTTAGGTGCTAAAGGCAATCCCCCACCCATGGCGGGTTTCAAAAATTGTTCGAACCTACTCTGTGGGTGTGGCCTCCTTTGTGGGAGTGGCTTGCCACCCATGTGACCGGATATGAAGATGCCGACAACACTTGTCAGAACCACCTTAAATTACCTCACACGAAGCACTGGCGTACATACGAATATGATGTAAACCTGTTTTTTAAAAGGCATCTTTGGTTTGCGTTAAAACAACTTCAACACACGCAATGTTCTGATTGCACCACAAACGCAGTAGTCATCCTTACCTTTCACAGAGACACTGAGTTTTATAAATATGAGCATGATAGTGTATAATAATCATATCCAAAGACCAGTGGTGGGTTTCAAAAAATTTTGGAACCTCTTCTGTAGGTCTGGCCTGCTTTCCGGGTCCATTGGTGGAACCTCTTCTAACCGGTTTGGTAGATTTGACGAACCAGTTCTACCAAATAGGTGCGAACTGGTAGGAACCCACTTCTGTCCCCCACTCACCCACCCAACTTGATGCATTCTGAACATGTTGGACTTCAATTTCCAGGATTCTTAGCTGGCAAGAAGTCCGTTGTAAAGTGATAAAGAAGAGAAATGCACTTTACTCTTGTTATGACTCTGGAAATCTCCTGTAACCACGATTCCTGAAAACTGTTATTATTTTGACTTTGAAAGCGAATGAAGACCGTAATTCCAACTATGTCATTTTGGCCAACACTTCTGTCTAAGGATCAATAGATGTTCTACAGGAAAATAAGCATTTTTAGGTACTAAAACAGGAGAAGTTCTCATTGTCCAATGCTGCCATAAATACTAAAAATCCAACAATGTTCAACACCAGCCACTTTCAGGGAAGCTGAGTTCTTACTTACCCTTCTTCCTGACTTATCTATCTATATAAAAATGGCTGTGTCTGTGTATGTTCCACCATAACTCTGGAACTCCTCGAGCAATTTCAACCAAACTTGGTACACAGATGACTTACTCTCTGGAAACAAATACTGTGGGGGTAAGACACCCCTAACACCCCTCCGGGTGTGTGTTCTGTTAAGATACAGCCTGCCTTCAAATGGCTTGTATCGTACTGCTGTAAAATGGCTTCTACTGTACAATGCAGTGGAGTTGCCATAGTAATGGCTTCACAACATTCCACACGGGGGCTCCCACTTTCCTTGATGCTTCTGGGGGCATAGCGCAAACATTTGTAACTAATTTGTCACTGAAATCAGGGCCTTTCCTGTTTAATACAGGATTAGGATAAATAAATATCTGGGCAACGCCAGGTTATCAGCTAGTTTTCTATAAATTGTAGATGCTACATCACGGAACACTGTAACTGCAACTTGGGAGTTTATAGTCAAGTTACAGATTGACCAAGGATGCAATGTGTGTCCAGCCTTGGCCATTTTAGGACTTGTGGAGTTCAACTCCCAGAATTTCCCAACTAGCATGCCAGCAGATCGTAAAATGGCCAAGATTGGACATGCCTGACGTATTGTACACTGAGAACACTTTTGGATTGATTTCCACGGAGATTTGTTCTGACCTTAAATGCCACTAAACTTCAGTAATGTGTCTTTAACGAGCTCAGGGATAATCTTCTCAGATAAGCAACCATGTTTGGTGAAGTGTGCAGCAATGCAATCCACTCTTTGGCATATCCACCATTCCAAGTTCATCTGGAACACTTCTGCCTTTGGAATGGAGAAGGCCGTGCAAGATTTTAATTCAAGAATCCCTAGATGCCATCGCCAGGTCACAGTTGTTGATCACCATTAGATGACAACAACAAAGAGGACAATGACAACGATGATGATGATGATCTTCACACTTCTGTGAAATAGGTTCAAGTAACCACTTCTGTTGACTTCACGAAGACTTAAAAAGCATCAAGGATTCTCTGGAGGACTTCTCAGTGACTCTTTGTTATGAATAAATAAATGCACACACCAGTAAGATACATAGTAAGATGTAAGACAGCCCATTTGGTATAGTGGTGAAGGCACCAGGCTAGAAACCTGGAGACTGTTCTAGTCCTGCTTCAGGCATTAAGGTGACCCTGAGCCAGTCAGTCTCTCTCAGCTCTAGGAAGGAGGCAATGACAAGCCACTTCTGAAGTCTTACCAAGAAAGCTTTAGGGACTTGTCTAGGCACTCACCCAAAGTCAACACTGACTTGAAGGTACATACACACGCAAACACACACAATAAGATGTATGGGAGTCACAGACCCCTATGCTCCTCATGATATAGGATGGGGAATGAATGTGTCTTGATTAGATGTAACCCGTTTCTCACATCAACATGATCATCAATGAAGCAGACAAATAAAACAGCACAATTTCTTTATCTAAGAACACTTTATTATAGAGGTGCAGGACTGATGGGTCTTCGTACCAGTACATCAAAACTGTGCTTTCCAGGAATTGGCTGCATCTTCCTGTTAGGTAAGTCCACCTAGGCAACAAATCTGGATAGGCTGCAGGTAATGTGTGACATTTTCCAGATTGAGAAACTCACAGACCTTCTACGTGTGGGCAGTTTCTTCAAAGAGTAGCCTTTCCTCTCGGAAGAGATGGCAAAGAGAAGACAAAGGTTTCAGTGTTGACATGTGGCCAGTGGCCATTCTGAAAACAGGCCATTGCCAGACCCTGGATGACTTCTACTGTCTTTCTCTGCATATCGCTATCTCTTGCTCTCAACTCAGATTGCTAGGGCCATGGTTATTTCACTTGAATCCCAGCCAATAAACTGGAAACAGTTATTCTTCAATTCCCGAGGGGATAAACATAAATGTACAAAATATAAAAGAATCTGGGAACAACAACCAGACAAGATTCTCTTCAACCGGAGAAGATTCCCTTCCCAGGCTGCTGATTCTGTGCAGCTTTATGTACAAAAATACTTTCTTAAGATGGTACTCTTAAGAAATACTCTTGGAGTATTTTTCTCTTGTGCTCAAACTGCAGCTGTGAATACACACACAACACACGGAACTGATGGGAACTGATCTGCAGAAAACAAGTGCCTGAGAAAAATGTGCACTGGAATGTGTATGTGTCTGTGTGTCTGTGTGTGTATGCACATGTGTGTGTGTGCATACGTGCACATTTACAGAAGTGGCATGCAACTTTTGCAGTGGTATGGCAGAGGGTGTACCTTGAAAAATATAGAGGATGGGCCCATTCCAAAACCAAGTTTGAATTCATTTATCTTTCTAATTGATCATTTCCCAACAATGAAGCTTTCACCCAAATACATTGGAAAGCATCCTGAGAACAAAGTAGAAGAAAATTTGTAGGAGTGGAAGACTTAACAGAAAATTGAAGGTTAGATTTTGCGTGGTATTCTTATTTTTGGAAGTAGGATGATTGCCACCCAGCAACCAAATCCTTACTCACAAATGCCACCCCCCCCTCCCCCGGCCCCACCTCTTGGGTAATCTCAGGCAAGGGTCTAGATTAATTCCTCCCAGGTGTGTGGGAAGCTCACATTTTAAGTTTCTCATAAGAGTAGGAATGCCTCAATGCGGGAGATAAATTGGTGGCACTGCCAGAATAAAGAGAAGCCACTGAATGAAGTTCCCGGTGTGTGTGTGTGTGTGTGTGTGCGTGTGTGTGTGTGTGTCCCCAAACTTGGTCATTTTAAGACCTGCTGGCATACTGTTTGGGGAATTCTGGGAGTTGAAGTCCTAAAGTGGTCAAAGTTAGACACCCATTTTGTACTTGGTCAACCCCAGGGGTAGCATTCACTTACCTTCCCTACCGGTTCACAAATGTCAGAGTGCACACACTCAGCCTTCCGCGCATGCACTTTTGGCTACAAAAGGGCCTAAATGGGACGCCATAGAGTTGGGGTGGGGTGGGGACACCCACGATTTCTGCTACTGGTTCGGGCGAACCGGTCCTAAGCAATAGAATACCACTTCTGGTCAACCTGTGAGTTGACTATAAAAACGACAAGTTTCAGTTACAATGTTCCTTGAGGTAGCACATACAATTTATAGAAAATAAGTCCGGAAGAAGGCTAAGTGAGAACTCCGCTTCCCTGAAAATGGCTGATGTTAAACATTGTGGGATTTTGATATTTATAGATGGTAGCATTGGACAATTATAACTATTCCTGTATTCTGAAGGGATAGTACCTAAAAACAGGTTTACTTTCCTCCAGGAGATCTATTGATCCTTAGACAGAAGTGTTGACCAAAATGACAAAGTTGGAGAAGTGACATCTTCCCTTGCTGATGAAAACAAATCCACTTCATATATTGTACATAGTTCTTCCTCGTCTGTCGTAGGGATCCTTTTCTTTCTCACCTATCTGTTGCATTTCTTCAGCCATCTCAAATCTCTGGGTTGTTAACCCACTGGATTTCTCCTCAAGCCAGGATTTCTTAAGTTCTTATACTCTTAAAATGGAGTTAGCTATTCTTAGTGTCCAACAGTATCAGTTAATCTACTGCCTTGTAGCCACACGATGAATTGTACCATAGCTGTTCAATGGAGGGGAAAGCATTGTGAGACTTTTGAGTATGTGCTTCGACATCTACGTTCTATGAGCTGTTAAGGTAGGTCTAATCCCCACCTTTGTTTTATTTGCCTCTTGAGGCACTTGGAATCTGGTGCTTTCCTGAGAAACCGACTTATCGCTTTTCCGCAGAGCTTCCTGCCCAAAAGTTACAAGACATGGTCAGGAAATCGGATAGAACATCTGGTGGTTGGAAGGATGCATATCCAAGCAGCTTACAAGGAATTTAAAAATATCTGAGTCTCCATGAAAGGTCATTGCCCTAAGAGATCTTGCTTTGTTAGAACGCTATTGTTGCAGGATGCAAAAGTTACACAATGACGAATAAAGGTTTGGAAGGGTGACCCTTTTGTTGTCTCAAGCATTGATCTCTGATTGAGCATTTATTTAATCCCTGTTCCTTAGGACATAGCAGGAGGAGCCAGGATTCAGCAGGAAGTCATATGCTTTCTGTGTAGAAGATTCCAATCTGAATTCTAGGATGGCCAGTTAAAGGGTTTATGTGCAAGTAATTAGGATATTATCTTGGAAAATAAAAGTTATAGCCCAACAAATCTGGAGATCACAAAGTCTAGAAGGTTGAGATGATTCATCTATATCAAGAGTACACAACTTTGAGCCCCAGTCTGCATGCAGCCCACAAAAATTTTGTTCGTAGCTCTCAGAATTCCTGCAGAAATCGCCACCATTTATGTTTATTAATTAACACATTTATTAAACTGTTGTGGCCCAGCAGGAGCCGTTGGAGCTGCCACCAGACTCCGACAGCGAGGGACCCTATGAGTCAGCTCTGGAGAATGTGGAGGACCCTGGACAAGGTTCCGACTCTGAGCAGGGCACAGAGAGGCTGGTTGGCCACCAGGAGGCATCTGAGCCTTGGACCAGTGGGGAGGAGACAAGGGAGAGTGATCCGGAACCCAGTAGTGAGTTGTTCTGGGATGCACGCCATCAAAGAGCTACTAGGTGTCAGGAACAATTACGCAATTACAGGAGGTAATTGCACTCAGCTGGTGGTCATTAGGCTCCTCTCCAGACTATAAAAAGGCTACTTGTGCACTCGCCCCTCTTTGCAGAAGTCAATACAGAATCGAATGTTGGAGAACATTGTTCTGAGCTTGGCAGGCTGGATTGCCGCCAAGCCTTATCTATGTTTACTGCTGCCCAAGCTTGTCTGTCCCGTTTTGCTGCCAAGGACCTGTTTGTCTGTTAATTAAATGCCGTAATTTATCTCTGACTCGGAGTATGTTTTGGTGTGGAACGAGGGGGATCAGAACATTAAACTATAGTGCAATCCTATGAATATTTAATTGATTTTAATAATACTTCAAGATAAATGCAAATTAAGTCCAATGCAGATTTGATTCTGGATCCACCCACCTGCTTTTCTGGTTGTACCTACTTTGATAGGAGAGCAGCTATGTGGTTCTAATGGCTGATGTCATTCTCAAGATTTCACCCATTCTAAGATAGTGAAAAGGACCCATGAAGCCAGAAGTCTATGGCAGTTAAGAAATAATGGAATAACGCAGTTGGAAGACAACTAATATTGTCACATCCTCTTGCTGGTATCTAAGGATATCCAAGTTTGGAATTTGAGTAGCTAAAGAATCTTGGAGCCACCTAGGAATTTTGTTTCTGTGGTTGTGTTTCTATAAAAGCTATTGTTACCATGTTTCATGTTTCGTTTTAATTTTCTTTGGTTTGGGGCATTAGCTACTGGTGATCACTGCCACTAGATTTTGGTATTCTTATCTGCAGTTTGGTATTCTTATCTGCAGTCCAGTTATTCTTGAAGTTAACCTCATATCCAACTGTTGTGTAATGAAGATTTGAGGAAAGGATGGCCTTCAGAAGTTGTGGGTGCTTCATCATTGGAGATTTTTAAGAAGAGACTGGATAGTCACTTGTCTGAAATGGTATAGGATCTCGTGCTTGAGAAAGGGGTGGGACTAGAAGACCTCCAAGGTCCCTTCCAGCTCTATTCTGATTCTGATTCTAAATCTTAGTCAATTGGACCAGTCCTTGGTCTCAGAACCAACCATTGATCTCAGGCCCAGCCCTTGATTCAGAATTTCTCTCTCTTCCTTATCTTCAATAAAGTAATGACTATATCTCAGTGCTGGGGAATCCAACACTTACATTGGTTGGGCAGTTCCTGCAATTAGTAGGTAATGTAATGCAATTAGTAGGTAATCTAATGCAGTAGTAACACAGAAATGTCTTCTTTGCCACTGTATATCATCTTCTTGGGCTTCTCCTGATGTGGAGAGCTATAAGAGTGAATCTCTGCAGTACAAAATACTCACTTTGCTAATCAATGAGGGCAGAAGTGGTATTCAGTCGGTTCACCCCGGTTCGGGTGAACCGGTAGCGGTGGCAAACAGGAGGCTCCGCCCACCCCACCCTGACGTAATGCACGAACACAGATGCGGCAGGTATGCGCACATTTGCAAACTGGTAGGGAAGGCAAGTGAATCCCGCCACTGACTGATGGTCTGTGCATCTGAAAAGCCCCGATTCCTGGCTAATGGGAAAAGTAGGATGGTGAAAAATTGTAACTGTTTCATTCTAATCAGCTGAGCCATTGCCTTCAGATCAGAAGGAATGTGAAATTAGAAAGCTGTCACTTGTTCCAGAGCTGTTCTACAGGCAAGGAAAAACCACAGGCTCTCAGCAGCTTGAGAGAAGTGGGAAACACAGCAGAGATTAGCCCCATTTCTGTGTAGCCCACCCAAGATGCACCTGAACTGCCTTTTTTCATGATCCTGGGATCATCTGCCAAAAGGAAATAACTTCTTAAGGTTGTTCACAAGTAGTCAAATATCCCATGTTAAACAAGGTTCCCACACACCCCAAACCCATTTTCTGTCTCCACAATGTCTCTTCCAAACAGCTTGTTTCTCAGGAAAATGACAGTTAACAACAAGCTTGATTTCCCATGATTTGAAACCATTCATTCATATCTATGGAGATTCTCGGTCATCCAGGCCAGGGTTTGTTTTTCCTTGAAGACATTTCTCTTCTCATCCAAGAAGCTTCATCAGTTCTGACTGAATGGGGGAAGATGGAAGGATTTTTATTCCTTGGTTGAAGGTTTATCCGTATCTTGAGGTGACTCTGAGGGCAACATCCAAGAGAAAGAAGTCTCAGAAAGAGTGCTAATGATTGCAAGATGATTGCAAGGAAGATAAACCCTTCCACCTTCCGTTATTCAGTCAGAACGGAAGAGGCTTCTTGGATGAGAAGTGGAGTGTCTTCAAGGAAAAACAAAGAATGTAACAGTTGCCTTTTGAAAAAGTACTTCTGGGACACTTATTCAGATGGATGCATGGATGCAAAAGGTTCCTACATAGACAATAAAGTTCAGCCTGAGAAACGTTCACATTAGAGCCGAGGTGGCGCAGTGGTTAGAGTGCAGCACTGCAGGCTACTTCAGCTGATTGCAGTTTTGCAGTTCGGCTGTTCAAATCTCACCGGCTCAAGGTTGACTCAGCCTTCCATCCTTCCGAGGTGGGTAAAATGAGGACCCGGATTGTTGGGGGCAATATGCTGACTCTGTAAACCGCTTAGAGAGGGCTGTAAAAGCACTCTGAAGCGGTATATAAGTCTAACTGCTATTGCTATTGCTATAATTGTATAAAATCCCCACAGCTCCTTCCATGGAAAATCAGTTTGTGGAAGATCACCAATGCCCTGCACCCACTTCGTAGTATCATGCCTCTTGTGGCTCACTTCTGCTGCTTCTAGCCCAACTGATTTTGAGACGGTTTGTTCAGATCTTTTTCAAGGATATTATCTCCTCTGTAAGACTACTGAGCACATGTCTTATTAAAAGCCAAACACGTCAGCTAACAGAAGATCTTTCAAAAAAAGCTCAAACTCAAGCTCAGTCAGAAGTAAGCGCTGGGGAGGTCAGTGCAGTGGGTGGCAACCATGCCAGATAAACATATTTGTGAAACGTTATTAATGAGCTTGGCTTGTTGATTTTGAATGCCTGTGCTTTTAATGGCTTTTTAAACCAGATTGTTCCTTTCTTTAAAGATAAATGATATAAAAATACGCTACCTCCCTTTCTCTCTATTGAACATTTACTTGTATTCATCAAAGCATTTTTTATCTACCCCAGAAGTGTAGATAACTGGACTCTCTTTGCAGGTGCTAGGATGATCTTCCGCATTTCCAAATCTACCCCTGAACCACCATTTCTTGTGGGCATCATTCTTTGCTGGAATTGGAGTTGGAAAATGCAAGACGATCAGAGAGATTTCACAGAATAACAGAATTGGAAAGGACTTTGGAGAGATTCTAGTCCAACCCCCTGTTGAAGCGGGTGATTCTATAACAGTGATGGCTAACATTTTCCGGACCGGATGTGGAAAATGCATGTGCCCGAACCCCCACCCCCCCATGCAATGCAAGTGCGGTCCCTGCACATGTGTCCCACGCCCTTTGCATGTGTGAGTGCATGCGCACCCAGCCCCCCACTTGTGCCCCATGCATGTGCGTGCTGCCTCTGCACGCAACCCCCCCAGGCATGTACACGCAGCCCCGCTGCACAGATCCCACCCCCGCGCATGTGCAGCAGAGACAGGAAGACCAGCTGGCCGATGGGAGGTCCACGCGCATGCACGGTGGAACTGAACTGGGGCGACGGCTCGCATGCCCCCAGAGAGGGCGCTGCATGCCATCTCTGGCACACGTGCCATTGGTTGGCCAACACGGTCTTATACCATTTCAGACAAATGGTTGTCCAGTCCCTTTTTAAAATCCTCCAGTAATGGAGCACCACAAACTTTTGAAGATGTTCCACTGATTAAGAGCCGAGGTGGCGCAATGGTTAGAGTGCAGTACTGCAGGTTACTTCAGCTGACTGCTAGCTGCAGTTCGGCAGTTCAAATCTCACCGGCTCAAGGTTGACTCAGCCTTCCATCCTTCCGAGGTGGGTAAAATGAGGACCCGGATTGTTGGGGGCAAGAGGCTGACTCTGTAAACTGCTTAGACAGGGCTGTAAAAGCACTCTGAAGCGGTATATAAGTCTAAGTAAGTGCTATTCTCACTGTCAGGACATTTCTCCTTAGTTCTAGGTTGCTTCTCTCCTTGATTAGTTTCCACCCATTGCTTCTTCTCCCACCTTCTTTGCAGAGTAGCCTGACTCCCTCTTCTTTGTGACAGCCTCTCGAATACTGGAACATTGCTATTATGGTCACCCTGGTTCTTCTTTTCACCAGACTAGACATACCCAGTTCCTGCAGCCATTCTTCATATGTTTTAGCCTCCAGCACCCCAATCCTCTTTGTTGCTCTTCTCTGCACTCTTTCCAGAGTCTGTCTGTCTGTTTATTTATTTATTGTGCTCACCCATTTTTTTTCTTTTCAACTATGGTTAGCCAAGACGACTCCAGGTAGGGCATGAAATGAATGTGATCATGGGTGTTCCGTGGTCTCCTTCTTTGCTTCTAGTTGCATCTTGCCCTTAAAAGAGAAAATACAAGGACCCAATCTCGAACTAGGGATTGTTATGCGGTTGTGTTGAGAGGGGGAGTGGAGGGAATGATTTTAATATTAGTAGCTCTTTTCATGCTGCGTTCAGGCATAACCTGTTGGTCTCTCTTCAGAAGAACATTCTTCCTCTTTTCTGGTCCTCCTCCTGAATTCCCACTAAATGCTCCAGGTAGCTTCTACTCTGGTGATCTCAAAGGACTGTCCAGCTCAGGTCTCCATCCTTGGAATCCCTCCAACTTGGAATTTCATATTCCGACCTGTTAATATTCCTGGAGACTTGCCTTCTGGCTCATGTCATCAGATTTGCTAGTAGCAATGCCTGCTTTCTGTTGCTTGCCAGGCAAATCACATTGACAGGTGGCCTTTATGTTATGGCCTATCTCCAAGGAAACAAGTAGGATATCTTTATTTATGCTAAAATAAGATTTTAAAACTCAGAGATAGAGGGCGGGAGGGGAGGGAGGGAGGAAGGGAAGGGAAGGGAAGGGAAGGGAAGGGAAGGGAAGGAAGGAAGGAAGGAAGGAAGGAAGGAAGGAAGGAACCTTCTCACTTACCCACTTACATGTTGCCTGGAAAAAAATCTATTCAAATAAACACTATCAGTTTCAGAGAGAGCTAAACAGGAATAGTAGATGCTGTTTGTACCAGTGTTTGCTCTTGTCCCAAAATCACCTTGTTTCCCTATCTGTACCTTTCGAGCAGGATGGACCCAGGGGTGGGATTGAAAGTTTGCAGCAACCGGTTCTCTGCCCGGTTGCTGAATTGATGTGGCCATGGGGGATGTGGCCTACTCAGCCTCCTCATGGCAGGGGGCAGTAGTGGGATTCAGCCAGTTCGCACCTATTTGGGAGAACCGGTTGTTAACTTTCTAAGTAGTTCGGAGAACCAGTTGTTGGAAGAAATCCCATTTTGTTTTTTTCCACTTTACAGGGCTAATCCTGTAAGGAAGGCAGGCAGGAAGGAAACATTCTGGTGTTGTTTCTAGCCTAATCTTTATTGCCCTGCTTACAGAAACTGCCTCTCCGGTTAACCCTGATTACATTGTAACAGCTAAGGCGAAGCACCCATCGATGTGAGTGACATTGAGTTGGCCACGCCGACCCAGTCACATGACCACCAAGCCACACCTACCCAGCTGGTCATTAGGTCAGAGAACCAGTTGTTAAATTATTTGAATTCCACCAGTGGCATTGGGTGTGTGTGTGTGTGTGTGTGTGTGTGTGTGTGTGTGTGTGTTTGCCTTCCCCAGACTCCGGAGGCTTTCCTCAAGCCTCTGAGAGGGCAAAAACAGCCACCTTCAGGCTCGGGAGGCCCTCTGGAAGCTGGAAATGGGCCCGTTTCTGGACTTCTGGAACTCCCAGTAGGCCCATTTTTCACCCTCCCAGAACCTCTATGTGGGCCCTGCACTTACCTGGCATGATGAACGGGCCGCGTGGAGACTCCTGGGAGGGGAGGGGTGGGCGGGGCAACAACCGGTTCAGCGAACTGGATGCAAAATTAGCATCTGGTTTGCCCGAACCAGTCCAAACCAGCTGAATCCCACCCTTGGATGGACCCCAATTCTTGTCATTCCTTCACAGCATAGACAAAGTTTCATAGACACAGTTTTCCTTCATTGTGTGCAGGTAGCTAATAATGCTGAGAGTCATTTTTTGTTGTTGTTGTTGTCATTAAAATGGAGAAACGTGCCGTTTGGTTTCTTTTGTCGAGAGGAAAAGGGAAAGTAGTTTTGGTTGTCGTTTGTCAGACGTAAATTCCACCTTTCCTCCAAAGAGCTCAAAGCTCTGTGATGTGTTTTCTCACAACAATAGTTTGGTGAGTTGCAGAAGACCGGCTGACCTGAAGCCACCCAGACAGTCTCCATGGGTAACTGAACTGGCACTTAGATCCCAAAAAGCTTGCTTCTATGTATCCGAATGTTCAGCCTAAATGTTGGAGATGTGGTTCTCTTGATGCTACATATTTTCATATATGGTGGACATGTCGTAATGTTAAGGCATTTTGGATAAAAATATGGTGGATCCTGCAAAATATCTTCAAAAGAAGGATAAAATTCACCCCCCCCCCAGCTGTTTTTACTAGGTATATGTATTGACTTTACAGCAACAGAGATTAATTTGGTTCTGTACTTAATAACGGCAGCAAGACTCTTGGTGGCACAATACTGGAAGAAAAAAGACTTGCCTACAATTCAAGAATGGACTTTGAAAGTTATAAACTTAGCCAAAATGGCAAAAATTTCAGCATATCTCAAAGAACATTCAAACGAGAGATATAAACGAGATTGGAAAAAATGGATTGATTATATACAAAGTAAATATGGGACTAAGAAACTCCAGTTAGCTTATGCTTAACATCAGTAATAACTTAAACTGTTTAAAACTTGGGTAACAGTAAGAAGCTGAACTTGAACCTGACCCTAATTCAGCACGTCAACCATTATATCATTCTGGCTTTTAGTGGAAAGAGTCCCCTCTTCCGAGATGAGTTGGTGTGACCTGTAGCTCCTGGCCTCCATTAGTTAAATGGCAGAATGTCTTGGACCCTAAAATGAAGCACAGAGGGCTTTGAGGACTTCACACTGCAGGTTTCTGGCTCCTGGTTTATCCAACAAGAAGGCAAGAACTTGCTCTTCAGTCCCTCAAGTCCAATCCATTCATTGGTGGACTGAAGATCCTGTTCACTTGTCTCTCAAGGACGAAGAAGAACCTGGGTCCTTCTAAAAACATTCTTTCGGGCATCTGGCACTGATGCACTCAGGATGTTGGGCCTGGAGAGGGTTAGTGGTCTCCACCTTGTGTAGTAGAGGGGTCGTCACAAACAAAAACTCTGTGATTGCAACTGCGGAGAGCCGATAGCCAAGAGGGAGGCCCCTGGGAAAAATCTTGGCACCTTATCGAGCAAGGCAGAAGGGCAGCTTCCTGTTGTTATCCCAGGCGGTTTCCTAGGCTTTGTTTCCCCAAAGCCTTTGGTGGAAATGACTGGACCTGTTGCCAAAGAGCAGTTCCTGTAACCGGGAGGCTGGACTTCATTATCGCCAGTGTTCTTGCTTCCGGCATCTTGAAGTCAGGCCTTGGAAGACAGGAAAGCTTTTTCCTCCTGATGGCAGGTGGTGCATCCTTTAAGGAGCCTTTAAGGGGCAAAAAAGAAAAAAAAGAAATACATCTTGGCTGTTAACACGCGTGCATCTGCATGCATTTTCTGTTTTTTTAAGAAAAAAAATGTATTTAATTACTTTATTTATCCTGTTTGCAACGAAATTTCATCCTGCTTCATTTAGCAGAGATGCAAAAGCACGATGCAAATAAATGGCCCATCTTTTGGGAAGGGATTCCGAGGAAGCCGGTGCATTAAAATCCATTCAGAAATCAGCTTCTGGTCCTTGAATGTGACGCTTCCCCCTGAACTACACTTCTGACGCTAATCAAGGTTGCCGTCCTAGTATTTGAGGGAATTTAGGCAAGCAGCAAGTCACAGGCCAAGTCTCAAGGGGGTATGATGATTCTCTGGACCTCGGGGGGCGATTTGGTTTCCTCTTTGACATCTTGGGTATTATCATGTCAGGAAAATGCAGAGCATTTTCAGAGCCTCTGATGCCATTTGATTTTCTTGCCTTGCAGCTGAGGCATGCTACTTGAACCAGTCGGAATGAACACCATCGCTTTTCAAGAGCTGTTAACTTTCCTCTGAAATGTTGTTTGGAGCAGAGATGCCTAATAATTAAGGAATTTCAAAGGAGGGGATCCAAACCCTTCGCAGCTGGAAGGAAAGTAAAGCTAATTTGCATCCAAATCCACCTTCCAATCCCCCCCCCCAATTTTCCGTTCTTTCATTCATTCCCAAGGATCTTTGGAATTTCTTTTGGGGTGGGTGTGGGGAGCAGGGTTGGGTTCCTGCCAGTTCTAAGCTCTTCTATAGAAGAGATCCCACAAATCTACAGTGCCGTTTAGAACCAGTTCCAGCTCCCTCCCCCCGCCCGTCTACACATCATCAAGATGAAAAGCGAGAGGAGGAATTCTGGGAGTTGAAGTCCACAAGTCTTAAAGCTGTCAAGTTTGAACACCCCTGGGATTTTTTTCTAAAGAGTTAGGGGTGCAAGGATCTTGTAACTTGACAGCTTTAAGACTTGCACACTTCAGTGCCAGAGTTCCTGAGGAACATGACTGGAGGAGGAATTCTGGGAGTTGAAGTCCACAAATCTTAAAGCTGTCAAGTTTGAATACCCCTGGTTTTTTTTCTAAAGGGTTAGGTGTGCAAGGGTCTTGTAACTTGACAGCTTTAAGACTTGCACACTTCAAATTGCAGAGTTACTGAGCCAGCATTTTGATTGCTATGCAAGAGCATTGTTAAGTGAGTTTCACCACATTTTACAAGTTGGCCATGCCCACCCAGTCACATGACTGCCAGGCCACTGGCCGGCAAGCCACTCCCACAAAGCAGGCCACACCTACAGAAGAGATTCTAAAAATTTTTGAAACCCACCACTGGTGGGGAGGTGTTCTTTAAAGCATCTTTTATTATGATATTTTTTTTCTGAGGGTTGGACAGCAGTGCCACTGTCGTTTTTCTATTATATATCGCTCCTACCAATCTGAACAAATCCAGGGTGAAGTTTATTTATATGCTCTGTTCTTGGGTTTGAATGGAAGGACGGGATGCCAAAGAGGTTAGAATTGTAGGAGTTCGAAAGGACCACAAGAACCATCTACTCCAACCTTCTGCAAAATTCAGAGAAACCAGTTGAACCATCCGTGAGAAGTCACTGTTCAATATCCTGGAAACCTTCAGAGACAAAGAACTCATAACCTCTATAGTCCCAAAGTTTCTCTTCCAAAAGGCAACTAGATTTCCTTGGGGCTTTTTTCCCTTTGAAAATATTGAAAATGTTTCACTTCTCATCCAAAAAGCTTCTTCGGTTTCTTTTTTTTCAAAAGGAAAAAAAAAAAAAACCCCGTTTCGCTTCTCATCCAACTGAAGAACTGAAGAAGCTTCTTGGCTGAGAAGTGAAACGTTTTCAAAGAAAAACAACAAGAAGGTCCACTTGCCTTTTGAAAAAGCACCTTTGGGACAACCAGGACCTGGATGACTGAGAACCTCCATAGACACATAACTTCTATAGGTTAACCATTCCACTGATAATATAGATATTGCCATCTGGAGGTGTGTGTTTGTTTGTTTTAATACTGTGTATATTTAAATGAAATCTAGTCAGCCTCACATTCTCCATTATTTTGAGTACTAGTTTCTATGGCAATGTAAAATAATTTCTGATAATCTTCCCTATGGCATCCCTTGATGAACACTGGTGAATGCTACCAGGGAAGTTGAAAACCATCAGGGATCTCATCATAGGATAACAAGATCCACTCAGGCTTTATTAGGCCAATTCAGGAGACCAAACCTACATCCCACACCTGGGAATTTACTCCACTTCGGAAGCATGTCATCCTTGTGTGTTTCTGTGTGCATATATGTTTAAGAAATCAAAAAAGGGGGAATCTAAAAACTCGCAAGGGACGTGGTGGCTCAGTGGCTAAGACACTGATCAGAAAGGTCGGCAGTTTGGCGGTTTGAATCCCTAGCGTAACGGAGCGAGCTCCCGTTACTTGTCCCAGCTTCTGCCAACCTAGCAGTTCTAAAGCACGTAAAAAATGCAAGTAGAAAAATAGGGACCACCTTTGGTGGGAAGGTAACAGCATTCCATGCGTCTTTGGCGTTTAGTCGTGCCGGCCACATGACCACAGAGACGTCTTGAGACAGCGCTGGCTTTTTGGCTTAGAAATGGAGATGAGCATCACCCCCTAGAGTCGGGAACGACTACCACATATGTGCGAGGGGAACCTTTATCTTTACCTAAAAACAACTCAATGAGAAGTGGAAATCATGGGATGGATGAGCAAATTGGATAGCTCCAGGAAAGAGTGAAGCTGACCATGTAACCCTAATGGACAATTTCAAGAAGCAGTTTATATACAATGGTTTTCACAGACAGTCAACAAACACACGTACGTACGTACGTACGTACGTACGTACATACGTACATACATACATACATACATACATACATACATTGACCCAACAAAGCTTCCAAAGAAACTACAGAAGAGGACACTTGTTGCCAGTAGGTTTACAGCCTAAAAGCCTTGATATAAAAAAGATATACATAGAATGACCATGTAGAAATAGATCAGGAAGCAAGGACGCTGATGGCTTTGGTCTTCCAGCAGACCCTCCCTTCCTATGTCGTCTTCCTCCTGATGTTGCTTGGTGGAATGATCTGCCCCAAATCTTTTCCTAGGAAAAAGGAGGAATCCCAGTTGTTCATCTTTTCTGACTTCTTCACTATCCTGGTGTCCCAAGGGATGCATCCCTGAAATGAAGTAGATTAGGAACACTTTTTGCCCCCTCAAGACTGGAGAAGAAATCGAGGGCATGTTCCACAAGACAACTTTATTCACTGAAGAGAAAAACCCATTACGTGATGAAGCCAACTCCATCATTTCTGTTTCCAAGCTTAATGAGAGGGTATCACAGCTCCAGAGCATCCTGTTGTAGTATGTTTATGAATCAAGGCCTCTCCAATATTATAACTGATTTGGAAGCTGTTTCATAGGAAGAGCAAATCCACAATGTGGAGGCTCACAAGCAGATCTCATATTTACAATTTTGAATTGTAACCTGTCCTTTTTTTAAATTTCCCCCTTTCTACAGGTACTCCTTGACTTAATGACTATATGTTTGAAGTTACAATAGCACAGGAAAAAGGGACTTCTGATCCGTTTTCACTCTTATGACTGTTATAGCATTCACTTAGTGACAAAAATTCTAGGCTCAGTTGTGGTTAAAAGTTGAGGATTACTTGTACAGAATAACCTGCCATGGGGGTAGAATGGCTATAAGATATTTCTGCAGTGGTGATCTAAAATGCTTTTACAATTCAAGTTTTCAGTGCTCTGAATTCAGAGAGAAATTACCCTCTTCTGGAATGCATTTCTTAAAAAAAAAAAAAACCCAGATCGAAAGATGATGTAATATTTGTAAATGTAAATGTATATAAGAGGTCTTATATTGCAACAATGAGTAATGTATGTTAAGCACCAATATATCTGTGTTATATTTTAATTTTGTATGGCGGGGATAATGCCAGGATAGTTGCACCGTGTACACATTTTTTTATTTTGCATTGTTTTCTTTCTTTTTAACCAATAAACAATTTTTTTAAAAAAATAAAATAAAATGCTTTTACAATTCAAGTTTTCAGTGCTCTGAATTCTGAGAGAAATTGCCCTCTTCTGGCAATGCATTTCTTTAAAAAAAAAAAAACCATGTTCCCAAAATAGAAATACTAATGAGGGAGACTAGCAGCTTTTCCAAGTGTGATTAAGTTTGTTTTATTTTTTTAAAGCCAGTCTCTCGTGGTGGGCATTGGAAGATGGCAACCATTCATTGGTTGGTTGTTTTTATTGAGTTGTTTTTGACGGTTGTTTTTGAGAATGGTTTTCCGCAAAACTTAGCAAGCAAGCCAGAGATGTGCCGAATGATCCAGATTCAGTGCATTTCCATCAGAAAGAGGTAAAATTCCACTGAGGGGAAAAAATGCTCGCAATTTGCTAGCAATACTAAAAGTCTCCACCTCTTCGTAGGGAAAAATCTGGATGGGGGAGCCGGGGAGTTGATGGAAATAATGATCGGAAGTTCAGAGGTCACTTCAAATAAAGCAACATGATGCAGTTAGTGTCGAAATCCTTAGCAACAAGATTGTGAGGTAAAACCTATAATTGTTGTGTGGTTCTCGGAGTGGAGATTGTTTTGTTTTTTTCTGGTTAAATATCCTGAGGAAAGATTCTTAGACTCATCTGCCCCTCGCTGGCTTAATTTCACAGTTCAGACTCCATCATTCATCTTAAATGTTCAATGTCATTTGAAATTAGTGGCAAGCATCTTGCAATGACTCCTCTAAGCCTTAGTGCTTTTATGTGTGGAACTGGTGAGATCCTGAGGTGGCCAAGTCAGGTATCGACTTCAAGAAAGGGATATCGTTCTATAAAAACACCCAGGAAAACCAACAATCAAAAGGTCCAGTTAGTAGACCAGAAGAAGATTTAGATTTAGATTTATTTTATTTATATGCTGCCCTTCTCCGGGAGGGACTCAGGGCGGCGAACAACTCAAGGGGGAAAAGGGAAACATAGAACACAATACAAGTAGTTAAAATAGCCAAGAATCACACAACCACACAGGTCGAGAGGGGAGGGGAACTCATCAACCCCAGGCCTGCCGGCAAAGCCAGGTTTTGACGGCTTTTCGGAAGGCCTGGAGAGAGGTGAGGGTTCGAATCTTTGCGGGGAGTTCGTTCCAGAGGGTCGGAGCTGCCACAGAGAAGGCCCTCCCCCGGGTAGTAGCCAGGTGGCATTGGCTGGTAGACGGAACCCGGAGGAGGCCGACCGTGTGATCTAATGGGTCTTTGGGAGGTAATTGGCAGCAGGCGGTCTCTCAAGTATCCAGGTCCAATACCATGAAGGGCTTTATAAGTGACGACTAGCACTTTGAAGCGTATCCGGAGACCGATCGGTAGCCAGTGCAGCTCGCGGAGGATAGGTGTAACGTGGGTGTACCGAGGTGCACCCACAATCGCTCGCGCGGCTGCGTTCTGGACGAGTTGAAGTCTCCGAATACTCTTCAAGGGCTGCCCCATGTAGAGCGCATTGCAGTAGTCCAGTCTTGAGGTCACGAGGGCATGAGTGACTGTTGCGAGTGCCTCCCGGTTCAGGTAGGGACGCAACTGGTGCACCAGGCGAAGAAGACACTCTAGTTCAGTCCCAAAGATGCTTTTTCAAGAGGCAAATAGACTTTCTGATTTTTCCTTGAAGACATTTCGCTTCTCATCCAAGAACAAAGAGCTGAAGAAGTTTCTTGGTTGAGAAGCAAAACATCTTCAAAGGAAAAAAAAAACAGAAATTTCAGTTGCCTCTTGAAAAAAGCACCTTTGGAACAACCATGACTTGGATGACTGAGAATCTCTATAGACACGCTAATTCAGTATTTCTCAAACTGGACCGTGGTTCTGAGGTATGGAATTCAACTCCCAGAATTCCCCAGCTAACCCATTGTCCGAAATAGTAGTATTTCCTTGAAGGAAATAGCCTAAATTCTCTGCAGCCTAAACAGCATCCCTTGTCTGGGTTACCTAAACAGTTTTGTCTTGTCTGAACACATTTAGGTTACATGTAGTTTTCTCCTTGGTGAAAACTATCCGTGAATATTTCTTTCCCTCAGATGATTTTGCACAATACTCCAACATGTCCATACTCCACACTCTATTACTGTAGTAAATGCAGCTAGTCCTCAGCTTATGACCCCAATTAAGCCCAAAATTTATGTTGCTAAGTGAGAAATCTGTTAAGTGAGTTTTGCCCCATTTTATGACTTTTTTTGCCACATTTCTTAAGTGAACCACTGCAGCTGTTAAATTAGTAACACCGTTGCTAAGTGAATCTTCCCTGTTGACGTAGCAATAGCAATAGCAGTTAGACTTATATACCGCTTCATAGGGCTTTCAGCCCTCTCTAAGCGGTTTACAGAGTCAGCATATCGCCCCCACAGTCTGGGTCCTCATTTCACCCACCTCGGAAGGACGGAAGGCTGAGTCAACCTTGAGCCGGTGAGATTAGAACCGCTGAACTGCAGATAACAGTCAGCTGAAGTGGCCTGCAGTGCTGCACCTTAACCACTGCGCCACCTTGCTTGTCAGAAGGTCACAAAAGGTTATCACAGGGCCCCGGGACGATGCAGCCGTCATAAACATGAGTCGGTTGCCAAGTGTCTGAATTTTAATTCGGGGAATTAACTTTCAGGATGCCGCAATGGTCATAAGGGTGAAAAGCAAGTCATAAGTCACCTTTTTCGGTGCTGATGTAACTTTGAAACAGTCACTACATGAACGGTGATAAGTTGAGGACTTCCTGTAACCCGCGCTTGTATTTCTTTTGTGCTTGCAGGACTGTCTTCTGCTGTCTTGGAAGTGGAAGTTGGACAAACGTCAGTCACCGTGATCGAAGGACAGCAGGCCATCCTCCCCGTCTGGTATACGTCCTCCAGTCTCAGCGTTCCCTTTGTCACCTGGCACAGGGAAAGACCTGGGGAGCGTTTTCAGGTATTGTCTCACTTTGCCAAGATGGGAAAAATCCAATGTCTTGTTTCTAGAAACAGGCAACAGGTAGGCTTCTAAAAACAGTTTGAATGCAGTTTAGCAACCCAGTCAACTGATCAATGGCCCAACACTACAGATAAGAGGTAAAGGTGACGTTGGATAGCCATTTGACTGGGACGGTATAGGGTTTCCTGCCTAGGCAGGGGGTTGGAGTAGAAGACCTCCAAGGTCCCTTCCAACTCTGCTATTGTATTGTATTGTATTGTATTGTATTGTATTGTATTGCATTGTATTGTATTGTATTGTATTGTATTGTATTGTATTTGAAGCAGTGGTGGGTTTCAAAAATTGTTCGAACCTACTCTGTGGGTGTTGCCTCCTTTGTGGGAGTGGCTTGCCACCCATGTGACCGGATGGGAGTGGCTTGCCGCCCATGTGACCGGATATGAAGATGCCGACGACACTTGTCAGAACCACCTTAAATTACCTCACGCACAGCACTGGCATGCATAAGAATATGATGCAAACTTGTTTTTTAAAAGGCATCTTTGGTTTGCGTTAAAACAACTTCAACACACGCAATGTTCTGATTGCACCACAAACGCAGTAGTCATCCTTACCTTTCACAGAGGCACTGAGTTTTATAAATATGAGCATGATAGTGTAGAATAATCATCTCCAAGGACCAGTGGTGGGTTTCAAAAAACTTTGGAGCCTCTTCTGTAGGTGTGGCCTGCTTTCCGGGTCCACTGGTGGAACCTCTTCTAACCGGTTCGATAGATTTGATGAACCGGTTCTACTGAATAGGTGCGAACTGGTAGGAACCCACCTCTGATTTGAAGGCTCCATCTAACCGAAAGAGACATTTGTAGATTTTTTGAATGGATCGGTTTGAGTTATATGTAATAATCCATAATAAGCATTGAAATAACCTCCTCCTTTCCATACGGGCTCCAAACCATGCCCTTAATGGTCATAGCAGAAGCTGGGACAAGAAATGGGGGCTCACTCTTATTAGGTGACGCTAGGGATTCGAACCGCTGAACTGCCGACCTTCGGATCGACAAGCTGAGCGTCTTAGCCACTGAACCACCACGTCCCTTCAGATGGAAAGATGTAAAACTGAAGGGAAATCTTTCTTAAAGGCCAGCTGTTTTTTAAAAAAACGTAAAAATAGATGAGAGTAACTACATCTCCTCCTCAATCATTGATTAATGCCATGCCAAGATAAATAAGCAGAATTATGATGGAGATGTCCACATATATAGAAAAAAATGTCTGTCTGCTTAAGACTTCTTCACATTTAGGTTTGGTTCACTGAAATTCAGTGACCGTTCACGTCAGTCTAATGTTACGGCTGTTTAACTTTTTTTTTTAATTTCATTTTTATTTTATTTTTAATTCCCCCCCCAATTGGGATGCATCCCAATTCTGTCAAGCTTCCAGACTCTGCATCAAACTCAGAGAAAAAAGTCAACATAAAAAAAAACCCAAGAGGCTTAAAGTATCTTTTTAAAAATAAATAAATAAGAGAGTTAAAAAGAAGATGCTCAGGCATCTTCTCCTCATATGTCTTCTTTTTAGAAGGATATAGACTTAGGCAGCTGGGGACACTTCAGAAACCAATATTTTCTGTTTATGGGGAGGATGGGTTAGGGAATGCAATGCCACTATGATCTGAAGCTCATTGCTTGACGAGTGAATCTGTTTACCCTCAAATCTGGGTGGGCTTTTTTGGGGGGATAGGAGAGCATCCCCACTTTTGCATGCTCGGCTTGCGTGTGCCCCTTGAGTGTCTCTCCGAGCACTTTGCAGCCTGTAACACATTTGGATCCCGAAGACTGATGAAGGCAGAGAAAGCCAGCATTATCCCCCCTACCCCCACCCCGGTGTTATATAGCTGGGTGAGTTGACTTAAAATGGAAGCCTGCTGCCAACAGATTCAGAAATTAAGAGCCTCTACATGCGAGTGGGAGTTGCACAATCGTCTTAAAGATATTTTTGAAACACGAGGGCGGTCAGGGGGTCACGGAAGGGATGGCAGCACTGCTTTGGCAAGGCTGGGCATTTTGCTCCATTTGGTAGAGAAGAGAGCAGGCTCGTTTTAAGGGGCAAAATAAGTGCATTCTGTTGTAGGTGAGATGATACAGGCGGTCCTTGACTTATAACCACAACTGAGCCCCGATTTTTCATTGCTGGGCAAGACAATTGCTAAGTGAGATTTGCCCCATTTTACCATCTTTCCTGCCTCCGTTGTTAAGCGAATCACTGTTATTAAGTGATATCCAGCTCCCCCTTCGACTTTGATTGTCAGAAGGACGTAAAAGGGGAATCACGTGATTCCAGAACGCTGCAACCAGTTTTCCAAGTGCCTGGATTTCGATGGCATGACCATGGGGGGGGGGGGAATGCAACAGTCGTAAGTGTGAAAAACAATCATAAGACACTTCTTTCAGTGCTGTCACTGCGCAAATGGTTGTAAGTCAATGGCTAACTGTATTTTACCCCAATTACAGAAAAGGAGAAATCATGCAGACAAAATGCATAATTTTTGCCATGAAGTTTGGCTGCTTAAGCCAAACCCAGCTCCCTTGAGTCTCCAGGGAGCATGGAAAAGAGGTCAGGAAAGGCACAGATGTCTTGTCCACCATATGTGATGCTCATGCACTTATGCGTACGGGCAGAGGCCTCTTGTATCATGCCGAAATCTTGAACTGTTTGATGCCGTTGCTATGCCTACCGAGCGTCATCCGTATGATGTGCGAGACTTATCACTGCTCTGTGTGGGGAATGAGCCATGCGAGCGGAAGAGGTGCTAAGTAGCACTGACACCTTTGTGTCTCTTTGAAAAAGATAGGCAGGCGGGAAGGAGGGCTGAGAGCCAGGCTGAAGAACCAAGCTTCTACAGATTGCTTCTCCGGGAAGACGTTGGAGCCGAGTTCTTCAGCCGTGGCAACTTTTAAGATGGGTGGGCTTCAGATTAGCAATAGCAATAGCAATAGCAGTTAGACTTATATGGTTCCACCACAAAACCACGCTCGACTAAACCGCGTCCGACTAAACCGCGTCGCTGACGTCATCAACAGGGCGACAACAGCGCGGAGACAGAAGCACGCTGTAAACCCTAAACCTAAAATTAACCCCTAAACCTAACCCCCCTAAACCTAATCCTAAACCTAACCCTAAACCTAACCCTTAACCTAACCCTAAACCTAACCCTTAACCTAACCCTAAACCTAATCCTAACCCTTAACCTAACCCTAACCCTAACCCTAACCCTTAACCTAACCCTAACCCTAACCCTTACCTTAAGTTGAATAAGCTTGCTTTCAAAGCGCTATTTAAAGTGCCCTTCTTTCTCCGCGCTGGCTGTTGTCACTCTGTTGATGACGTCAGCGATGCGGTTTAATCGGGCGTGGTTTAGTCGAGCGCGGTTTTGACGGGTCATGGAGTTATATACCGCTTCATAGGGCTTTCAGCCCTCTCTAAGTGGTTTACAGAGTCAGCATATTGCCCCCAACAACAATCTGGGTCCTCATTTTACCCACCTCGGAAGGATGGAAGGCTGAGTCAACCCTGAGCCAGTGAGATTTGAACAGCCGAACTGCAGAACTGCGCCACCTCGGCTCTACTTTCCACACATATGCAGAGTTTTAGGAACAGGCTAGAGCAGGGGCTAGAGCAGGGGCAGGGCAGGCTAGAGCAGGGGACTCCAACCTTGGCAACTTTAAGGCTTGTGGACTTCAACTTCCAGAATTCCTCAGCCAGCTTTGCTGGGAGTTGAAGTCCACGAGTCTTAAAGTTGCCAAGGTTGGAGACCCCTGTGCTAGAGCATGTTCTCTCAACTTGGCAACTTCAAGTTGTGTGGATTTCCAGAATTCCCCAGCCAGCATTGCTAGAATTCTGGGAGTTGAAGTCCACTCATCTTAAAATGCCAAGGTTGAGAAACACTCTGCAGGAGATTGCTTGGAGTTTGATACGGCATTCAAGTGTCCTGAAAGGAGGGGGTAGTGAATGGAGAATAAATTGGGCACTACTATTGTTTTGAAGTTCTTCCATCTAGAAACTGAGCAATTCCTTGATGGACTCCTCCCACCTGTGACATGTTGCCTGATCTTCAGTGGCATCCCTCCACTCTGCATTCTCCTCCGCTTACAAATGTAAGCCATCATTTCTGCTTTCTGGAAGGACAGAAGTGTATGCACGGGGCAAATTCAGTCTATCAAGCCATGTTTTCTCCACCTCCAAATTAACTTGAGTAAATTAGAAGGGGTATTTTAAGAATCTTGGAGAACCTCTGGCTTTTCACACACGCTCCTCATTTCAGCTTTGAATTAATACTCAGTGGTTTTCTTTTGCAAAGGGGCAAACTTGCAGCAGATGTTCTACAAGAACTTCCATAATTCCATGAGCAATTGCTGTTCAAACGTTTGTAGAATCCTATTGCCTGTCACTGGAGTAAAGATTTTGCAATAAGCAGGTCTCAACTCATTGAGGCAGACAAGGTCAAGAATTTTCTCAGGACTTTGTGATCTATTTACAAAACCTTTCTATTCCTTTAAAAAGACCTCCCCACAAAAAAAGAGGTTTGCTCATTCCCAGGGCGGAGTCTACATTCCGTGGCAGCAGGTTTAGGATCTGGCTGCAATCCTGTCAAGGGTCTGCTGCCTTCGCTGCAGTCCCCTCAGTCAGATCTTTGGAATTGTTGGTGTTCAGATGCTTTATAAAGAAAGGGATTCTACTGGTGATGAAGGGGAAAGAAGCATCTTTTGTTCCTATGGCAACCAAGCTCTGCTAGAGCATCAAATCCAATTTTTCCTAGTAGCTCTAGTTCAGGGGTCCAGCCCGCAGGGTGCTTAAATCTGGCCCATGAGGCTGCACTGGAAACACTGGAAACTGCGGAGCTTCTATCAGTGAAAACACAGCTCTGGCGGGTTGTATGCCCAGACTCTGTTTTCACTGGCAGAGGGTTGCAGGAGGCCGTTGTGGCTGAAAACGGTGCTCAGGGGGCTGCGAAGCTCTGTTTTCACTGGCAGAGGACTGTAGGAAGCAGTCACGGCCAAAAATGGAGTTTGAGGGAGGGTGCAGCTCCAGTTTTGCTGGCATGGGGCTGCAGGAGGCTGCCACAGCTGAAAACAGAGCCTGGGTCGGCCGCACACAGCATCCCCAGGCTCCATTTAAGCTGACAGGGGGCTGCAAGAGGCCATCATAGCCAAAAACAGAACCTTGGTTGGCCACACATGGTCCCCCAGGCTCCATTTTAGCTGGCAGGGGGCTGCAGGAGGCTGTCACAACTGAATACAGAGCCTGGGTGGGCTGTGCACAGCCTCCCCAGGCTCTGTTTTAGCTGGCAGAGGGCTGCAGGAGGCTGTCACAGCTGAAAACACACCCTGGTGTGCCACCACAGCCTCCCCAGGCTCCGTTTTAGCTGGCAGAAGGCTGTAGGAGGCCATCGTACCAAAAACAGAGCCTTGATGAGTGACGTCAAGCTGGCCATGCCCCCAGCCACGCCCCCCCAGCTCCCGAGGTCAAACGCAACCCTGATGCGGCCCACAATGAAATTAAGTTTGACACCCCTGCTTTAGTTCATTACAATGCATGTCAAGACACAGGTTCTGGAGTGGATTCATTTGAACCTTTTGGATCAGAAAAAGTTAGAGTGGAACATCCCACCAGAAGGCTAATGTGGCTTCCTGTCAGTGGTGGGTTTCAAAAATTGTTTGAACCTACTCTGTGGGTGTGGCCTCCTTTGTGGGAGTGGCTTGCCACCCATGTGACCGGATGGGAGTGGCTTGCCGCCCATGTGACCGGATATGAAGATGCCGACGACACTTGTCAGAACCACCTTAAATTACCTCACACACAGCACTGGCATGCATAAGAATATGATGTAAACTTGTTTTTTAAAAGGCATCTTTGGTTTGCGTTAAAACAACTTCAACACACGCAATGTTCTGATTGCACCACAAACGCAGTAGTCATCCTTACCTTTCACAGAGGCACTGAGTTTTATAAATATGAGCATGATAGTGTAGAATAATCATATCCAAGGACCAGTGGTGGGTTTCAAAAAACTTTTGGAACCTCTTCTGTAGGTGTGGCCTGCTTTCCGGGTCCACTGGTGGAACCTCTTCTAACCGGTTCGGTAGATTTGATGAACCGGTTCTACCGAATAGATGCAAACTGGTAGGAACCCATCTCTGCTTCCAGTGTCACTTATAGCAGACCAAAATGAAGTCCTTGGACAGCATCACTATTGCTGTTCTTGGCCCCCGAGTTATGTAGGACTGATTGAAACAGGGGAAAGAAATGACTGCATTAACACTATTTTTAAATTATGGTAGAGACACAGTAGAAGAATCAGCAGGAGGAAAGAGATGAAAAACGAGTGTCTCTGCTTCAAATGTCTCTGCTTCAAAAATTGTATGAAAAAGGTTGGTCGTTTGTTCCAGTGTTTCTCAAACTCAGCAACTTTAGGATGTGTGGATCACACAGGTGAAAGAACAGACAATATTAGACTGCACAGAGAACGAGGCCAAGTTGTAGGATGTTCTTCGACCCTGGCAACTTGATGAGGACGGGACTTCAACTCCCAGAATTCCTCAGCCAACTGGTTGGAGAACTCTGGGAGTTGAAATCCAAACAGCATAAAGCTACCAAATTTGAGAACAATTAGTCTATTCTAGGCATGCAATTGTATGCATCCTTCCTAGGTGTATTCAGACAGGTTTCGTGTCGTGTGCTGTGTTTCATAGAGCAGCAAACTGTGTTTCAGCAAAACACTGAATCCTTTGATCTGCGTTCCAGATCATGGCCTTCATGTACGAGACAACCAAAGTGGAAGATCCCGACCTCAAGCAGCGCCTTGGATTTTTCTTCCGTATGCCTTCTCACAATGTCTCCCTCGTCATTAATAATACCAAAGAAATGGATTCTGGCCAATATATGTGCACCGTGAACGTTCCGGACGACAGTACAGTGAATGGAAGAAATATCGGCCTGGTCAACCTTACCGTTCTAGGTAAATCAACTTCAGTTTTCTTCCGCTTGGTTAGATGGGGGAGATGTGATCTTGAATCACCAAGAACATTTCATTTTCATGCAGGCAGTCTTCGAGTTATTTATTATTTATTTATTTATTTATTTATTTATTTATTTATTTATTTATTTATTTATTTATTTATTTGTCTTGTATGCCGCCCACTCCCGGAGGACTCCGGGCGGCTCACAAAAGACAAGGGAAAGGGGGGAATGAGACAAAGACAACATATTAAAAACAAAACCAACATTCACAATTTCTGTGGAGGTAGATGCTTCTCAGCCCCCCCCCCCCCCCCAGCCTGCTGGAACAGCCAGGACTTGGTGGCTTTGCGGAAGGCCAGGAGGGTAGTAAGGATCCGGATCTCAACAGGGAGCTTGTTCCAGAGGGCTGGAGCTGCAACAGAGAAGGCTCTCCCCCGGGGAGTCGCCAGCCGACATTGGCTGGCAGATGGAATCCGGAGGAGACCCAACCTGTGCGATCTAATTGGTCTGAGAGAGGTAATCGGCAGGAGGCGGTCTCTCAGGTACCCAGGCCCGATGCTATGTAGGGCTTTATAGGTAGCGACCAGCACCTTGAAGCGGATTCGGAGACTAATAGGTAACCATGACTGGTCGCTTAGCAATCGTTCAAAGTTAAAATGAACTTCCCACTCCTTATGACCCGGTTCTGAAGTTCTGAGGGATGCCCTCCCTCCGTGGTCACGTGGCTGCATTTTGGGCTCTTGGCAACCAGCCTGCAGTTTATGATCATTTGTAGCATCCCACAGTCCCATGACTGGGATTTAGGATGTTTTTGCTTTTCCGGCTTCCAGCAGAAACCAGCCCTTAGCATCAATGGGTTCAGTTTGTGACTGCTGGATAAATTGACTTTGGTGTATGACTCCCACAATAAAGACCATAAAATTGGGTCAGTCACATGATGACCTGCTTTACAACTCTCATGACTTATGGCCATAGTTACAGGTTCAATTACGGTTGTTAAGTTAACTTGGATGCATCAGGAAAAGATTGTTGCCAATCTTTCCATTTCTTCACCATATACTGTAGCTGAGCTTGGGAGTCTTAACGGTTCATTCTTTAGTTCAGCCTTGTAGTCTGCAGAGCTGCGTAGCAATTTACAAGGAGCACCCAAGTTTCAGCTGGTGAGCTATTTCAAAACAGTCCTGTCGGTTTCAAAAGATCAGATTCACCCCTGAAAGTTCATTTAAATCAGGGGAGGGTTCCTGCCAGTTCTAACCTCTTCTATAGAAGAGGTTCCACAAATCTACAGTGCCGTTTAGAACCGGTTCCAGCTCCTTCCCCCCACCCGTCCGCACATCATCAAGATGAAGAGCGAGAGGAGGAATTCTGGGAGTTGAAGTCCACAAATCTTAAAGCTGTCAAGTTTGAAAACCCCTGAGGGTTTTTGTTCTAAAGGGTTAGGGGTGCAAGGGTCTTGTAACTTGATAGCTTTGAGACTTGCAAGCTACAATGCCAGAGTTTCTGAGCCAACATGACTGGAGGAGGAATTCTGGGAGTTGAAGTCCACAAGTCTTAAAGCTGTCAAGTTTGAACACCCCTGGGTTTTTTTTTCTAAAGGGTTAGGGGTGCAAGGGTCTTGTAACTTGACAGCTTTAAGACTTGCCCGCTTCAAATGCCAGTTTCTGAGCCAATATTTTGGTTGCTAAGCAATAGTGTTGTTAAGTGAGTTTCACCACATTTTACAAGTTGGCCACGCTCACCCAGTCACATGGCTGGCAAGCCACTCCCACCAAGTCACATGGCCGGCAAGCCACTCCCACAAAGCAGGCCACCTCTACAGAAAAGGTTCTAAACAATTTTGAAACCCGCCATTGATTTAAACTGGTTTATTGCTATTCAGGTGTGGGCACAAGAATCTTCTCAAATAATGGTTAACAGCTGCTAAGAGTTAGATAAGGGTCAATGGAATTCAAAGGAGGCTTGACTTAGTTTGCTTGTGACTATGCAAGGATTCTAGGCTGATTCCTCTTTTAACTCCACCTGCAGGTACTGCCCCTCTTTCCACTACAATTCCCGTGGGATAGAATCTAGAGGAGTGGATTCTCCTTCTTTAGGTTTTGTCCAAAAGGTGGTATTCAGCCAGTTTAGACTGATTTGGCCGAACCGGTAGCAGAAATTTTGAGTAGTTCAGAGAACCGGCAAATATCACCCTTGGCTCCTCCCTCTTGCCCCTATTGTTCCCTGTCCTATATGCCCTTGTTTTTTGGTTCAGCTGCTTTGCGCAGCAGAGTGTATTGCTGCGCCTCAGCTGAGCTAAAATAAACCAGCTCAGCTCACCAGCACTGACACCGAGGGCGGTCTTTGAGTGCTGCACGCACGGCACACTGCACGTAACGCACACTCTCATAGAACCGGTAGGAAAAGATTTGGAACCCAACCGCTGGTTTTGTCCAAAGTAAACACTGAAGCTTCAGGAGCCCCTTTCCCACTTATATTGATCCAACTTCAACAAGATGCCTCAGGAGGCCCAAAGATAGAATGGGATCATTTCTGACACACACACACCCCCAATATTCTAATAGCACAAAGAAAGATCAAAATCAAAAGTTGTTTCTTGCCACTGGTAACATTAACAACAACCTCACTGATGCATCCATTAATATTTAAGATCCTTCCATATTTGGGGTTCTGCAACAGGCTTCACAACATCTCTTCCCCTTTGAAAGTTGATGGAATCCAAACTGGATGGCAGAAAATATGACTTCCGCAACAGAGTGGTCAATGCCTAGAATGTACTGCCTGACTCCATTGTTACATCCTCAAGCCTCCGCAGCTTCAATCTCAAACTGTCTACTGTTGACCTAACCCCATTCCTAACAGGTCTGTAAGGGGGCGTGCCTAAGTGCATCAGCGTACCTACCGTCCCTGTCCTATTGTCCCCATTTATTTGTACCCGTCTCCTGTGTTCATGTCCATGTTTACACACTTATGCCTGTTATCTTGTACATGTTCGACAAACGAATAAATGAACTGATTCTTTTTCCCCTTTCAAGTGGAACGCCAATGTTTTTTACAGCCAGTAGATGGCGCCATTTGCTACCTTTTTAAAGCGTTGAATGGTTTTTGTATTTCTTTAATTTTTTTTAAAAAAGAGATCTCGTTGTTTTGCAGTCCCACCGTCTCCACCAAAGTGTCAGATTCAAGGCAGTGCACAGGTTGGAGGCAACGTTACCATGTCCTGCAAATCTGCTTTTGGAAAACCGGTCCCCGTTTACCGTTGGCAGCGGACTGAGCCCAGTTCTCAGTTTTTCTTTGCACCCACACAAGGTACGAGTCTTTGCTGCCGAGGTTTGTAGCCCAGCACAGCTGGACAGGGCAGGTTGACCATGGCTGTGGTTTAGGGTGAAGAGGGGAGACGTCTCTGTGTGTATCTTTGGGTTCTACCAAAACAAAAGAGAAAAATTAGTCGAGAACGGAGTTTTGATCTAGTTCAATGTGCATTGAATTTAATCCAAAATTGTAGGTTGAATCACCCTCTGAATATTTCGTATTCTTCTTCATCCGCCTTTAGAATTACCATTTGCTGAAAATTTCCTGATGAGCCCCAGGGGAGGAAGCAACCTGTTGTGGTGACACTTTAGACTCAAGTTCTACCAGGATTTCTCAGCTTTGGCAACCTGAAGATGTGTGGACTTCAACTCCCAGCGTTCCCCAGCCAGCATGGGACTCTGGGAGTTGAAGTCCACATGTCTTTAGGATGGCAAAGTTGAGAAACACTGTTCTACGCCCTGGGAAATGGGAAAACTTCATTTAGAGCCATGGTGGCACTGGGGTTAAGAGTGCAGTACTGCAGGCTACTTCTGCTGACTGCCGGCTGCCTGCAGTTTGACAGTTCAAATCTCCCCAGGCTCAAGGTTGACTCAGCCTTCCATCCTTCAGAGGTGGGTAAAATGAAGATCCAGATTGTTGGGGGCAAGAGGTTGACTCTGTAAAACCGCTTAGACAGCGCTTTTAAAACACTGTAAAGCGGTATATAAGTCTAAGTGCTATTGCTAGGTGCTCAGCCAAGTCACTGAGAGAACGTTAACGGGATCCTCTTGAAATACAGTCCTGTTCGTCTGAAGCTTGCTTGGCATTTTTTTCCCCAGATACCAAGAAAGGGATGTTGACACTCACCAATCTTACTATCGACATGTCTGGGGTGTATCTCTGCAATGCCTCCAGCATAGCTGGCCATTCCAACTGCACACTCAATCTGGAAGTGCATCCACGTGAGTCTCTTCTTGACAACTCAAGGTCTCTTTCTACTCTGCTTCCATTTACATGGGGACTCTTAGGAGCAAGAGAAGGTCGAAATAAATGAAACACCACCATTGCAATCAGTTGTGTCCTTAAGAACAGTCTCCCATTTCTGATTAAAAATAAACACCCTTGGTATCAGATTTTAGGGAAATTAGTGTTTCCTTGGCTGCCGCATTGAACGTGTCCACCTAGCTGGGAATTTGTAGTGATGACTGGATTAAAAGATGCTGTTCATATTCCTGGTAGAAATGACCATCGTCCTAACAGTCTATTCATGCATCAGCAGCCAAGGTGAAGTAGTGATCAGGGCATCCTTCCTCAACCTGCCTGCTCTCCAGGTTTCTCCAACAGAGATATGGGCTTCCATTCCCAGAATTCCCTAGCCAGCATTGCTAAGAATTGTCAGTGGTGGTCAGTGGTGGGTTTCAAAAAAGTTTGGAACCTACTCTGTGGGTGTAGCCTCCTTTGTGGGAGTGGCTTGCCGGCCATGTGACCTGGTGGGAGTGGCTTACCGGCCATGTGTTCTCTCTCTCTCTCTCTCTCTCTCTCTCCTTCCTTTTGTCTCTCTGTCTTTTTTTGCTTTTTTTCTTTGATCTCTCTCTCACTCTTCATTTCTTCCTTTCTCTCTCTCTCTCTGTGTCAATCTCTGTGTGTGTGTGTGTGTGTGTGTGTGGGTGGGTGGGTGGGTGGGTGACAATGGCGGGTTTCAAAAATTTTTGGAACCTCTTCTGTAGGTGTGGCCTGCTTTCCGGGTCCACTGGTGGAACATCTTCTAACTGGTTCGGTAGATTTGACGAACCGGTTCTACCAAATAGGTGCGAACTGGTAGGAACCCACCTCTGGTGGTGGTCCACAGAGAGGATTTAGGACAGGGAAAACCAAGGAGAATATCTCATTTGTTCCTGAAATGGTTTGAGCAGTCGATATCTCCCAGCCTAGTCTATTTCACCGTTGTTTAGGATAACCATGGGGGGAACAGCCCCGTGTAGCCTTTCTGGAAGTTAAGATTGATATCAATGATATATAAATCATCCTAAATGTTCATGCAGAGATTGGATCCCAAACCAGTTGTGCTTGATGTGAAGATGTTAGAGGGATTTTAATTAGGATTAAGTAGGCACAAGTGTCTAGAGAGGCAGGAGATTGGGAACGGTTGAGAAAGGTAGGATTTGCTGAAATCTTTTTCCCATCTCAATTTTTTCTTTATAAAACCCGAAAACATCTTTACTGTTGTGGCTCCTTTTGCAGCCTTCAATACAGCAGTGGTGGCTGGTGCAGTCGTGGGGACCCTCATCGGACTCGGCCTGATCATATTTTTTACACTTCAGATGTTTATCTACCGAAAGAAAAAGAAGGAAGCCCAAGAAGAGATAGCCAATGAAATCAAGTAAGTAATGTAGAACATCTGGCGCTGCGGATCACAGAATTAGGAAAGAGTGTCCACCACATGTTGTTGGATTCGAAGTCCATCAGCCTGACACTCTCTATAGCCAATGACCAAGAATGGTCGGAATTTCCCCCTGAAGCATCTGGAAGAAATGTCTAAGGTAGACATTGTGTTTGGCTCATCTTCAATATGTCTTGTTGACTATGTGGTCCTTGGTGCTCTCATGGTTCGGCTGTTTTCTTCCACATGTTTCATCGGCCAGGTAACATCAGTGCTGTGCCAGGTAGCGCTGATAATGTTGCCCACTTGGGTGATGAAATGTCTGCAAGAAAACAGTCAAGCTCAGAGAGCACAAGGGGCCTCAGAGTTCAACCTGAACTACAAATATTCCCTTCTGTTGCTTCTTTCGGACTAGTTTCAACAACAAAACACTTTGTGTACAACAGTGGAATGGTTAATCTATAGTGGTTGTGGGTTCTTTTTCCTCCGAGGAGGCCCTTGTCACGGATGATTGAATTAGTCTTGTAGTAAACAGATAGGAGTATAAGTCCTTGCAAGGCAAAACTCATTTAGATACTCTGTTTGATGGAAAACACACAAGTTTACATTTGGAAGATTTTGAAAGGGCTTAAAATATAAAAATCATAGATCAGTATGGAAATGGAATATTGGAAAATGACTTCATTGATTCCATTTATGACTTCCTCCCCTACTACAGGGAAGATGCTGTAGCTCCCAAGACGCTCTCCTGGGTGAAAAATTCCTGCACTGATGGACTCTCCAAAAATGGAACGTTGTCCTCCATCAACACCTCCCGGGATCACAAACCCTACGCCATCCGGGCCCC
Source organism: Thamnophis elegans (assembly GCF_009769535.1). Lineage (NCBI taxonomy): Eukaryota > Metazoa > Chordata > Lepidosauria > Squamata > Natricidae > Thamnophis > Thamnophis elegans. The sequence goes on from NC_045553.1 coordinate 36,827,942, forward strand.
CTCGGACACGGCCTCCATCACCACTGCTGCAGGAAGCATGGTGGGCTTCAAGGCCCCTTTCACCGACCCCAGAAACGGGACCCTCACACCGACCCCCAGCCTTTCCAGCCAATCGCTGCCCCTCTATTTTCCACCGGTGATCAACGGAGTCCAGTGCCATCATGCCAATGTGCCCATCCACAGGAATAACCTCCACCGGACAAACCGGGCTCAGCCTCAGGCCCCCCAGCCACAGGAGCCCCCCGCCCCTACTGCTCAAGGCTTAACGGCCTCCACGCTGAATCGCATGGGGGCCGTGCCGGTCATGGTGCCTGCTCAAAGCCAGGCGGGGTCTTTGGTGTAAACGCGGTGTGACTCCAGAGCTCTCCAGGTGACCGTTGGTTTGACTCCTCACAAGCACTGCTGAGAGACAGGCGCGCATTATGCTGCTTCGTCAGCCTGTCCGCAGAGGTCCAGGGGTCTCTGTGTGGGTTGGGGCTTGGATTTGTTCTTCAAGTGACCAAATGTCAAGACTTTGCCATAAGTGAGACCTTATCAGGACTTCTGAAAAGGACTTTTTTTAAAAAAAAGAAAAAATTGGTAACCAGAAGAGCTTCTGTTTATCTGTCCAGTCTTATTCTTCTTGACGCACCAGCCCCATTCCATCTCCTCTGGGAATCTACCTAACAGAGACTAGGTTTAACTGGATGAAAATGTGTTTATTCTCTAACGTGACTCTTAATGTTGAGGAAGAGAAAGCAAACTGTGATTTACTGTCTTGGCTTAGAATAAGAGAAGGAGGTAGATCTGAAGTCTTTAAGCCAAATGGGTCATTCTATCTTCTCCAATACTTTTCAAGAAGTAGCTCGCATAATGGGAAATCCTTCAGCCACTTGGGAAGGGAAGGTAAAGATAATTGAAACCCACCTGACTCCATGTCAAAAGTCTACACATTAGAGAAATCTGCACAAGTAAAAAAAAAGGGGATAAAATCTCAGCTGCCCCATTCCACCCCTTCCAGGTAGACATTGTTTTCCAGCAATGGATAAAGGTTGCAGCCAAGTGGGGAGGTGTGACTTCCTTTCTTGTCATTCCTGCTCAAAACTAAAGGACAGTTCAGTCCCATTGTTTGGTTGGGTTGATGGCCTACAGGTAGTTCTTGAAGTCCGTTCAAAGGTAATTAATGCATAAACACTTCACCTGCCTCTTGAAACACCTGATAATCACAGTATGTTAGAGGTGTGCAACTGTTTGAAGACCCAAGCTTCCATATGAATGGAGAAGCCACCATATATTACATTTGAAGAAAATGCCATTTTAATGTAATTTATGGAATATCGATGTGAGGAATGAATTTCTGTAATAAGCCTTAAAATGACAACTTTAAAGTTCAGCACTTATGAAGGCCCATTCAAGACTTTGGAGATTCACCTGCACTTGCTGGGCACTAAATTAGGTAGTATCAATGCCCCCTGAAATAAGTTTGGTACAAAATAAATGCAGCTCTATTCAAGAGGTTATCTTTTACCATGGATACAACTAGCTGTGTAATATCCTTTTTCCTGAAATGGTATCCCAGATTATTTAATTTTGGCAGCCTTAGTGACTAGATGAGTTTAGCTCAGGATGGAACTATTTGGAGAGACGAGTGCCATGAAGTTGCCAAGACTGAATCATAAATGCAAAAAGAGGTCAAAGTATTGTTATTCACCCGAGGATGCTTGGAAATGGTTTCTGATAGGAATAAGTTAAATGGGATAGATTGAAACAAGACAATAATTGGGTGGGTGCTCAAGTTTCCGCACTTGGTGGTTTTGAAACTAAAAAGTGGATGCCACCTTTAAGGTATGAATCCAAACAGTAGCTTTGCAAAAGAAATTCATCTTTATAGGACCATAAAATGCTTTCCTACATTTAATATTAATCCAAGCTAATCATATAATTCAGCATTGTCAGATGGCACAGTTCTTATGAAACTGTTGACACACAGATCTGTAGAGGTTCTTCACTAGGTCTATCCATCCCACCAGTCTTGTGCTGAAAATTTGGGGAGGGGTTTTTCTGTTGCTTCCTAGCATCCCTACAAGCCCACTTTTTGAAGTAGTGGTCCTCTATCAGTTAAGGTAGGGCATAGCCCACAGAAATACAGATGTAGAATATGCTTTTCAGGAAGTGCTCCCACCCCTAAGGAAGGCTAGAAGGCAAGGCAAGTTAAGGAAGGATTCTGCCTTGAATCCTTGTGTACAGGTAGTCCTTGACTTATGACCACAGTTGGGGACTGGAACATCTGGTGCTAAGTGAGGAATTGTTAAGTGAATCTCACCTAATTTAATGACCTTTTTGTGCCATGGTTGTTAAGGAGAATCACCTTGATTATTAAGTGAACCACACAATTGTTCAGAGACTTTGGCTTCCACCATTGACTTTACTCGTTGGAAGGCATCTGGGAGAGTCACAAATGCAGATCACATGACCCTGAGATTCGGCAACTGTCATAAATATATGCTGGTTGCCAAGCACGCCAGTTTTGATCACGTGACCACGGGGATGCTGCAACCAGTGTGCCAGGCCCAGTTTCAGGTCACTTTTTTCAGTGCCATTGTAACTTTGAATAGCCACCAAAAAAAGGTCGCAAATCAAGGACTACTTGAAGTCATCCATGTAACTTTATTTCCAGCAATACAAGGTGGATTTAGAATTGCTTTCTTCTAGGATGATGGTTGGTCTAGGACAGGGGTGTCAAACTCAATTTCATTGAGGGCCCCATCAGAGTTGTGTTTGACCTTGGGGACCAGAGTGGGCATGGCCAGCTTGATGTCACTCATGTCAGAGGTTCCTGCGGTGGCCCAAGAGCTCTGCCAGCGAAAACGGGCGTCCCGAGCTCCATTTTTGGCTGCCACAACCTCCGTTTTCACTGCCAGAGGGTTGCAGGAGGTCGTGGCAGCCGAAAACGGAGTTCGGGAGCCTATCTTTGCTGGCAGAAGCACCATAAGGCTGATCCTTCGCTCTTTCCAGGGCAGCCCCGCAGGGCAGATCTAAGTACCCTGTGGGGTGGATCCGGCCCCCAGGCCTTGAGTTGAACATCCTTGATCTAGGACATGGGTCGTCAACCTGGTCCCTACCGCCCACTAGTGGGCGTTTCGGGATTCCAGGTGGGCAGTAGGGACTTCGGAGGTTAAAACCTCCTTTTGAGCGAGTGCGCAGTTGCAAAATAGGAGAAGCAAACACGTGGGAAGGGGAGGAGGGGGATAGCAGGGACAGGCAGAAGCCAAACAGAGCAGTTGGAAAATAGGAGAAAGAAAAGTTATAGGCAGGAGAGAATTGTTGGCTAATAATAATAAGTGGGCTAACTAGCTCAGCCTTACTTTTGTACATTGCCCTTAGGAAGGTAAAAAAAGGGAGATAAAAAGGAAAAGATTTTAAAAAATTAACAAAAAAAAGGGAAGAAAAATAGAGAAAAGGGGATAAAATAAAGGAGGAGAGTAAGCAGTGTTTAGTCTGGCTCATAAAATTAAAAACATTATAAACATGCATAGAAATAAAAAGATAAATGTACGTACATTTCTTTTTTTTAAAAAAAAAACCTCCTTTCTAAAAAATATTCCGCACTTGCGCAAAAACTGGTGGGTGGTAAGGAAATTTTTCCATCAAGAAAGATCCATTAGCGGGCGGTAGGTAGAAAAAGGTTGACTACAACTGATCTACAATATAGCTGTGGTTTTTCTCCGCAAGTCTGCCTTGTATTCTCTGGAGGTGTCCCTCACTCAAACAAAGGCAGCCAGTTGCTCTAAATCAGAGGTGTCCAACCTTGGCAACTATTAAGACTTGCAGATTTCAAGTCCCAGAATTTCTCCAGCCAACCATTAAAGTTACTAAGGTTGGACATCCCTGTTCTAAATGGGCGGATTGTTCTCTTCTAGGCAAAATAGCTGTTTTGGCTCCAAACCTACCATGTTTTTTTAAAAAAAAGAATAAATGGAACCCTTTTTATTACCGTGGTTAGGACCTTCACACCTGCAGGGTTGATTCTAGAAAATATGCTTTTATTCTAATTTGTGTCCCACTGTTCCTTAGTGAACCACCAAGGACTCTATTCAAATATTCTCTATTTTTGAAACTTGGCAACTTTAAAAATGTGTGAACTTCAACTCTCAGAATCGTCAGCATGTCGGGTTCAAAAACAGCTCTCTCTACCTGCTGTCTTGCGGTTAAGGCCAAATACTGCCTCAGGTCTCCCAAACTATCACATCTTCCATACCTCTTGAGGACATGTCTTGTAATATTATAGAACAACTTCCTACCAGGCCTCTTAAACCGACTGTTTAAAGGACACCTTTGGCATCTTAATATATATTGTGCAATTATGTTTATTCAATGGACAAGTTCCTATATTTCTTTTTCTTTCTTTTTTTTATAACTGTAGATGGAGTAAATAATTTATACTTCTAGATATTAACAGGTCTGTGAATCTGGACTGGAGTCCTCTAACCATTTTCATGCTAGCTATTTTTATTTTTCAACGGCAATAAGATCCTTCTGTTGTGTGGGAAGGTAGGGATACACTGAAGTATTTTTATGTACAGTTTTGAAATGTATTATTTTTCATAAACTACCATTAAAAGTATTTGTTTTTATATCAACTAAAACCAACTGTAGTAAGGCAGTTTGCATGGGACTTGTCTGTGTGTGTGTGTGTGTGGAAGGCATTGAAATGCACTGATCCCAACTTTCCTGAACTAAAACTCCAGGTTTCTTAATTGTTTCCTTTTTTTTACAACAGGGAGTAAAATGATAAACAATATAGGGACAAAGAACATAAGCAAATAGAAACACAAGGTTATAAAGAAATAAATTCAACAGCCCTGAACAAAAAATCAATTAAAATAAGGATTGTCTTCAAAAGTTGTGGCTGTTCCATCACTAGAAGCTTTTAAGAAGAAATTGGACAACCATTTGTCTGGAATGGTTTAGGGTCTCCTGCCTGAGCAGGGGGTTGGACTAGAAGACCTCCCAAGTCCCTTCCAACTCTGTTATTCTGTTAAACAAGAAAAAATGCTGCATTCTCAAAACAAAATTTGCTATTGGTGGATTCCATGCATTGCAAAATATGGTACAGCTAACTTAAGGCACTGATTTAACCCAGGATAATAATTGGGCTTGTTATTTGACAAAGGCGGTTGCAGTATTCTAATGAACTTATCTGGAAAATTATTTGCTTGGGCGTAGAACAGTGGTGTTTGTTTCTTCCAGTAGCTGTTAATGATTTCCCAGAGTGATGTTTGTCTTTCTTTTCTAGAAGGAAGCCATGTCATTGACTCTGTGTTTTCAGTATGTTGGCATACATGTATATATACATGCCTGTGTTTAAAGCCCAGCCAGATCACCCTGGAGCCCTTCTGAAATTGATTGATATATGAAGACTTGACACATTTATTTTCAGTCCATGGAAATGGGTGATAATTAAATACAGCATAAGGGTTATTTTTTTTACTGCACTTTATATAGATTTAGCTGGCCATCTTATAACAAACTCTGGGCGGCTCCCAATCAAAAATTAAAACGTATTGGAACTATTAAAATCAAAACAAACACATGGGGCCGATCAAAGTTCTAATGTGCAAATATCTAGTCTCCCAATTCTTGGGGGGAAAGTCAGATCTTCAAAACCTCATGGAAGGTTAAAAGGGTGGAGACTGGCTGAGGCTACCACAGAAGAGGCCCCAGAATAGGCACGCTTCCTAGCCCTCATCCGATAGCAATATTTAGCAGAAGGAACTAGCCACGTGTGCCCACCCTATCTGGCTCTGTAGGACAGATAGATGTTCTTTAGGGAAGACAGTCCCACAGATAAGCTAGTCATGTAGGACGTTAAACCCACAAATGCAAATACAATGTCAATGTCCTGATTGATGAACCCAACCAAAGCAAGTGTGGCCAAGACCATCCAATCTCTTGATGCAAAACTTTATTGAGTACATTTATTTCAGCACAGATGAGGGCGAAACCAGATCTGGCTATTTCCTGCGAAACCCCACATAATGAAAGTATAAATTCTCCCTCCCCTTATTAGACCAGGTCATATTGTCCAACTGAGCTTCATCGTATTGTTATAAGGAGCCGAGGTGGCGCAGTGGTTAAATGCAGCACTGCAGGCTACTTCAGCTGACTGCAGTTCAGCAGTTCGGCTGTTCAAATCTCACTGGCTCAGGGTTGACTCAGCCTTCCATCCTTCCGAGGTGGGTAGAATGAGGACCCGGATTGTTGTTGGGGCCAATATGCTGACTCTGTAAACCGCTTAGAGAGGGCTGAAAGCCCTATGAAGCGGTATATAAGTCTAACTATTGGTATTGCTATAAGAAAGTCTTTTGGCTCCGGCAAACACCTGTCGAAGTGTCCTTGGTTCTCATGGATTTCTTCTTGATGTATGGAGCTGACATTCCATCACTCCTTTCCCTCCCCACCCCACCCCCAGTTCATTGGCAAGCTGAGAAGCAATAATGGTTGCAATAGCATACATGTGCTTCCAAACCTGACATGCAAATGCAAAAAAAATAATAATGCAGCAACCACCTTCTTTATCATCCAGCATTGGAAAAACCCCTGGACAAAAACCCAACATTATTTGCATTTGTGTTTTGAATCCAGCGACCGAATGAGGAAGGCACGGGAGGGAAAACGCTAGTTATGAGAAGTAGTTCTGAACAGCAGCGAGAGCAAGGCACGAGAAGGCACATTGGGTGAACTTTCAGTATCACAAGAACTCTGTGTTGTAGCTGTGATTCAGCCTGGCTGAATAATTGTTTGCTCTCACTTACCTGCAAGATAAAGAACCGTTCAACTTGGTCTCAGTTGAGTTTCAGTTCTCCTAGGAAAGTCATCGCCTGCTATTTTTCCTAAGAAATGGACCCTGACATGGACTTTCGGAAATGTCGACTTTCCTGCTTCCTGCTCTTTGTTTGGTCTTTTAGTAAGTACCTTAGATTTACAATGAGAGTTTATTGTAAGGCTGCTTTAAACGCATCGTAATTTTATTATCATAAAGTGTCTTATTTTATGTGCAATTCAACATGTAAAGATAATATCGTTTCTTTCTCAGAATTATACATGACCCTAAAGGAAAAATGCAGTGGCTAAAGGGGGATTCAGTGGCTATGATGCTGAGCTTGTTGATTAGAAGGTCAGCAGCTCAAAGGTTTGGATGCCTAGTGCCGTGTAATAGAGTGAGCTCCCGTTACTTGTCCCAGCTTCTGCCAACCTAGCAGTTCGAAAGCACGTAAAAAATGCAAGTAGAAAAATAGGAACCACCTTTGGTGGGAAGGTAGCAGTGTTCCATGCACCTTTGGCATGTAGTCATGCCGGCCACATGACCACGGAGACGTCTTAGGAGAGCGCTGGCTCTTTGGCTTTGAAATGGAGATGAGCACACACCCCCTAGAGTCGGGAACCACTAGCACATATGTGCAAGGGGAACCTTTACCTAAAGGAAAAAGGGGATGAGAACGGAAGAGGAAGTTATCAGTGGAGTGACATCTTTTCTGCTCATTAGGGGGATCGGATCTGGGCTACAAAAATCTAGATGGATGACAAGATGACAGATGACAGCAAAGAGACACAGAAAACCTGAACCCGTATCATCCAGTGGTCTTTCATCTCAAATCTCATAGTCCTAGACTCGCACTTGAAGCAATTTTCTCCTTGTGCGGTTGAGTGTACAATCTTCAAGTGCTACTCGATGACCTAGGCCCGATAGCAAAAACTGAGAGGGTTTTCTCAGTTTTGCAGGCAAAGATAGCCTGACATTTATGTTCTCCACCTGGTAATAAAACCCTTAAGGTAATGGTAAAGGTTTCCCTCAGACATATGTGCTAGTCGTTCCAAACTCAAGGGGGCGGTGTTCATCTCCGTTTCAAAGCTGAAGAGCCAGCGCTGTCCGAAGACGTCTCCGTGGTCATGTGGCCGGCAGGACTAAACGCCGAAGGCGCACGGAGCGCTGTTACCTTCCCACCAAAGGCGGTTCCTATTTTTCCACTTGCATTTTTACGTGCTTTCGAACTGCTAGGTTGGCAGAAGTTGGGACAAGTAACGGGAGCTCACTCCGTCACGCGGCACTAGGGATTCGAACCGCTGAATGCTGACCTTTCTGATCGACAAGGTCAGCATCTTAGCCACTGAGCCACCACGTCCCTTTATACGGCTTTATAAAATGCACAAAACATTGCAAGGAAATAGCAAAGCTATTCGTTCTATTTTGATTGAAATTAATAATAGCAGTTGCAGACTAGTACTTGCTATAGGTAGTCCTCACTTAATGACCACAATTGAGCCTGGGATTTCCACCATAGGCTATTATGGTCACTAAGTGGGTCACCACATGACCTGACTTGATTTTACAACCGTTTTCATGTGGTTGTTCAGCAAAATTCTGGGTGTGAATCAGAAAAAAGAATAACAGTGTTGAATCAAATTGGAGGCCCCTGAATGGGCTTGATGATTTGAATTATTTTGGGGTGGTAGGTACAAATCCTGTTTGGGTGGTTGGTTTTCTCCAAACTGATTTAAAACTCAAATGAAAGCAAAATGTTGAACTAGGTCAATTTGATTTCCCGAATGGATGGAATCAGCTCTCAACAACAACATAACAGTTGTTGTTCGAATGACTCAGAATCAGAACTGGCCTATTGAATACAGTGGGAACGTTAAGAAAGGAAATTGCATACTAATATACGGGCGTGGTGGTTTAAGATCAAGCCATTAGGAAACTGAATGGAATAGTTTCTTGAAACTGGCACCTTAAGAAAGAAAGAACGAGTGAGGCACTAATTCAAGGCCCAAACTGGACAGTCTATATATGTGTGGTCAAAAGAAGAGAAGGACTAGAGGGTGACATGATAGCAATCTTGAACGGCTGTCACAGAGAAAAGGGAGTCAACTTATTCTCCAAAGCTCCTGAAGGCAGGGCAGAAATTAATGAACGGGACGGAACAATTAATCCTTGTTAAAGAGAAATCCAACCTAGAATTAAGGAGAAATTTCCTGTCAATGAGAACAATTAATCAGTGGAACAACTTGCCTCCAGAAGTTATGGGTGACCCATCACTGGGGGGCTTTTAAGGAGAGAGTGGACAGCCATCTGTCTACAATGGTGTAGGAACGTGATGGTGAACTTATGGCACAGAGCCCTCACTGCGGGCATGCAAGCCGTTACCCCTGCTTAGCTTCACTGTGCTTCAGTGGTGGGATTCAGCCAGTTCGCACCTATTCGGGAGAACTGGTTGTTAACTTTCTAAAAGGTTCAGAGAACCGATTGTTGGAAGAAATCTCCTTTGGTTTTTTTCCACTTTACAGGGCTAATCCTGTAAGGAAGGCAGGAAGGAAACATTCTGGTGTTGTTTCTAGCCTAATCTTTATTGCCCTGCTTACAGAAACTGCCTCTCTGGTTAACCCTTATTATATTGTAACAGCTAAGGCGAAGCATCCATCGACCTGAATAATGTTGAGTTGGCCACACCCACACGGTCACATGACCACTAAGCCCCGCTTACCCACCTGGTCATTAGGACAGAGAACCGGTTGTTAAATTATTTGAATCCCACCACTGCTGTGCATGCACATGTACCTCCCTACCGGCCACCCCATTTTCGGGTCTCTCTTGCGCATGCGGGAGATGCGCGCATATGCGTGGAAGGGAGAGGGGTCTCACACATGCGCGGGGTTTGGGGCAAGCATGGGGGTGTGTTTCCCCACACACATACATCCCAATTTTTGTCCCAGGAGGCTTCAGGAAGGCATGCTAGGCCCAAAATGGGGCACAGGCGGGGGGGGGGTTTCATGCATGCATGCGTAGGAGAGCACAGGGGGGGGGTGTTCACATGCATATGGGCAGGGGGTGGGGCATGGGAGAAGTGTTGCATGTGCATTGCATTATTATGGCTTTCAGTAGAGGATGACAAAATGGTGAGCCATCACTGGTGTAGAATCTCTTGGTTGGCATAGAAGACTTTCCATTTCCCTCCGGATCTGCAATTATGGAATCTGTTCTGATGCCTTCCAAGTTCCAAGCCTATTGTTCTATGCTCTAAACATTTCTTTTCCATTCCCCTCCCAGACTGTGGGGTGTGTGTGGAGGTGACTGTGCCACCCGATCCTGTGATGGAGCAGAAAGGTTCACATGTGGAAATTCCTTGTCGCTATAAAACATCTGTGGGCAAAAGCTTTGCTTTGGAATGGAGGTTTGCCGGTGGCACCACAGCCCCTGATGCTGGGACACAGGTGAAAGAGAGGAAGGGCATCATTGCTTGGGAAACAAGAGGGTGGAGGAAGTACATAGGGAGGGTTAGGAAGAAGAAGGGAAGTCAACTCACCACATTTAACTTGAATTTTGGCTCCAAAATTAGCATTAGCGTAAAACCAACAAGACTCCTTGTGGCCTCCAAATAATTGAGGATGGGAGAGAGAGATGCAAAAGATTCAAAACAAAGAAGCAGAAATAGCAATAGCAAAAGCACTTAGACTTATATACCACTCCATAATCCTCTCTGGGTGGTTTACTTAGTCAGCCTATTGCCCCCCCCCCCACAACAATTTGGCTCCTCATTTTATCGACCTCTGAAAGATGGAAGGCTGAGTCAACCTTGAGCCAGTCAGGATAGAACTCCTGACAGTGGGCAGAGTTTATTTGCAATACTGCATTCTAACCACTGGGCCACCAAATGTTTCCCATCCTCACTCCCAATCAATTAATTGGTTAAAATGTTCCAGATTTCTTGAAGATTGTGAGTTCCTCTCCATAAAAAACTAGGGTGAGAACATGCTAAAGAAGGGGTGGGGCTATGCACCCCCCTCAGCCACTTCATCATCAGCTCCATCACTTTCTTTGCAGATTTCAAGGCACCTCCAGATTGGGCTGCCAAAATTAGGGGGCAAAATTATTACATTTCAGCAGTGGGATTTGGGAATTTTTAAAAAACGGATGGGAGTGGAAACACTCTTGTTCCCACCCTTAGCCCTTCCCTGGCCTTTTGGAAAATGGAACCAAATTATGCCATGGAAATTCAAGAGGAAAAAACTGCCAATGGGGGAAGGTGGATCACTCCCATTTTTATTTTATAGATGCCTCCTGATAAATAATTCTAAAATTCACCCACCCCAGTCCACCCTGAATCTCATGGGAATTTTTCACGTTGGGAAATATGATTAACTAGGATGACTTCAGAGTGATGGAAAAATATGGAGTAAACAACCACCTTTCCATTTCTCTCTGGATCTGTAATTACGAAAACTGTTCTGATAACAGCATACATTAAAAAAAAAAGTACTCAGAGCATTTTACAGATAAGGTACAAATCTTTTTTCATCCTCTCCTGCAGTGGAAGAAATTGTATGAAAAGAGAATAACGGATGTTGGCATAATAAAGATATTTTAAGGAACACAGAGAGACTTTCAAATTACAGATAGTCCTTGACTTCCAATCACAATTGAGCCCCACATTTCTGTTGTTAAGTGAGACACTTGTTAAGTGAATTTTGCCCCATTTTACGACCTTTCTTGCCGTAGTTGTTAAATGAATCACTGCAGTTGATAAGTTAGTGACCTGGTTGTTAAGTGAATCTGGCTTCCCCATTGGCTTTCCTTGTCAGAAGGTCACAAAAGGGGATCCCATGACCTTGGGACACAGCGACGGTCATAAATACGAACCAGTTGCCAAGCATCTGAATTTTGATCACATGACCATGGAGATGCCGGAAAGGTCATAACAGTGGAAAACGGCCATAAGTCCCTTTTTTCAATCCCGTTGTAGCTTTGAACGGTCACTCAATGAACTGTTGTAAGTCCAGGACTACCTGTACGGAGTCTTCGAACAGGTAGCCCTGGTACAAAGGGAACCCTCCCATCTCATTGCAGATTCTGTATTTTGCAAATAATATGCTCTACAAGCCAAGTGCGCAAGCTGACCGGCTCAGCCTCCTTCACGAACCTCCCACGCTGGGAGATGCTTCCATCCGATTGAACAATATCCGGGCATCGGATGCTGGCACTTACATCTGCGAAGTGAATAACCCGCCAGATTTCGATGGCACTGGTACTGGGCTTGTGAGTCTCGTCGTTTTAAGTAAGTCCCATTTTGAGTTGGTTGGCATACACACACAATTGTAATTCAATGCATAAAATGGACCAAGATTAGGGCTCATTGGTTTGAGTTGCAAGCAGGTAAAATTATCTTTATCATTACCCAAAAGGTTTTATCCTGACTCTCATAAATACATGCATGTGTCAAAGTTGTTTGACAAATTCATTTATTTGTGGGAGACGGACATCCTGCTGGGGGGTGATGGGAATTAGAGTCCAACAGGCCTAGAAAGTTCTGCAACAGTCAATTCTCTATGGTTTTGTTCGTTAGAGGCTATGGCTATGGTCCTCTAATAGATGTGGAAGTCAGCTTATAAGGGAATGTGGGATATCCATAGCAACTGAGAAGGAGAGGGATGTCAGTCATGTCACAGATAAGGCCACCAGGTCAGGCAAGACTGAATAGCCTGCTGATCAAAGGTTGATGGTAGGCAGTAGTTCTATTTTTAAGAAGTTGTTTTTAATTTACATATGCAATAAAAATAGATTCAAAGAAAAAAATAGTAAATGTGAAACCAAAAAAGAAAGAAAAAAGGGAAAAAGGAGACAAAGGAAAAAGGAAATAATAAATGAAAAATAGCAGAAGACATGATGTTTGTGTGTATGTATATGCATATATACATATACACATACACATACACACATCATATACATATACATATACATATATACAACATACAACATACAACACACACACACACACACACATATATATATCAAAGCTCCCTCTGTCTCTGAGATTGCATCATATTTCCCTTATTTCTATAATCTATTCTTTAAAGTCATTAAAACCATAAATCACAAAATTGTTTTTAATGTGAAAAGTCCCTGAGGAATTTCTAGTCATTGATGAATGCCAATAATAACCTTTTTCTAATTAAAGAAGTCATTTTGGTCATTTCAGCAAGTTCTGTCAATTTCACCCACCATTCCTCCCTGACGGAATTATCTTTCTATTTTCCTACATATAATAACCATCCTACGGCAATCATATATTGAAATAACCTTCCATGAATCTTTTCTAATTCTGTATCCATCGGTGCTAAAAGGAAAAGCTCTGGCTTCAATTAAGTAGTAATCTTTAAAATTGTCTCTATCAATATATTTATTTGCACTGTATTCAAAACAATGAGTGTTTTTACATGTCTACCAAGATAGTAACTAGTTCTAGAGCAGAGCTGTCAAACTTGATTTCCTTGAGGGCCACATTAGGGGCGTGTTTGACCTTACGGAGCCATGGGGGGGGATGGACATGGCCAGCTTGACAATACTCGGAATTCTGTTTTCTGCCGCAATGGCCTCCTGCCACCTTCTGCCAGTGAAAATAGAGACTAGGAGGGCCATCCACAGCCTCCCCGAGCTCCGTTTTCACTGGCAGAAGGGCTGTAGGAGGTTGTCGTGGCCAAAAACAGAGCCCGAGAGGGCCACACACAGTCCTTCTGAGCTCCATTTTCACTGTCAGAGGCACCGTGGCCAGTCCTTTGCTGTATCCAGGGCAGGCCCATGGGCCGCATCGAAGCACCCATGGGTTTTGAGTTTCACACCCACATCCTAAAGCTGTTATGGTGAAACTGTGAGCCCAAAGTGGCATGCAAAGCCATGTTGCCCAGCACACCTGGCCATACCTGTTTGTTTTCTGGGTTTCTGGCATGCATGGTTGCGCGACAATCAGTTGTCCTTCGTGTGCATGACAGTGACGAAAAACCAGCCTGTGCATGCGCGCCAGCTAGCTGATCATTGGGCACGCTAGAACCCGGAAATTCAACTTTTTCGGAGTGTGGCCCCAATGAGTGGCACATGCGGGTGCAACTTCTTTGCATGGCCTTTTTGGCACGGCCTGTTCACCATCACAGTTCTAGAGCAGTGTTTCTCAACCTTGGTGACTTTAAGTCCTGTGGACTTCAACTCCCAGAATCCCCCAGCCAGCATAGCATAGCTGACTGGGGGATTCTGGGAATTGAAGTCCACAGGACTTAAAGTCACCAAGGTTGAGAAACACTGTTCTAGAGGATGCCAGAATTAAAGAGATGCCTGAGTCAAGGTCCTCAATCTTGGAGGCAAAAGATCTATACTACCCACATATTTTGACTTCCTTGAGTTCCTGGTACTGAATTCATCCTTTCTCACCAGTGCCACCATCTACACCAGTCTGTAAGGGCTCCACCTCTTCACCTATTGGATCAGATGTCACCTTCTCCTGCAGTTCTTCTGAAGGTGTGCCTGCCCCGATTTATTCCTGGACTCTGCTGGATTCTAAACAGCCATTTCCTGCTTCCAACATGGTGCAAAGTAGGTGAAGGGCAGTCTTCCTTGGTAAAGGTCATGCCAAAGCAGAAAGTAGGGTGACTGGGTGGATGGATGATTGTAAACCAAGTACACTGGTATAATTGCAAACAGGAGACAGATGGACTATCTTGTCAACTTGTTTTGTGTTTAACTAACATTGACCTGCTCTATGAGTATTGATACTGTTCTGAGTAGATATCACTTACTATGTAGCTCCACACACCTAGAGAGCACATGGCTGGGGATAACCATTTTAAGGAAATGGGTTTGAAGGTTCCAGGTGTTTGATCAAAAGAAGTAGGAGATATGGAGGTAGATGGCAGGGGTGGGTTCCTGCCCGTTCTAACCTCTTCTATAGAAGAGGTTCCGCAAATCTACTGTGCCATTTAGAACCGGTTCCAGCTCCCTCCCCCCAACCCGTCCGCACCACGCTTGCCCCACCCACCGCTCACTGATTGGCTGGCTCACCAATCACCCTGCCCACCTCCAAGAGTCCTATCCAAACCTTAAAGTCTTAAAGCTGTCAAGTTTGAACACCCCTGGGGTTTTTTTTCTAAAGGGTTAAGGGTGCAAGGGTCTTGTAACTTGACAGCTTTAAGACTTGCACACTTCAATGCCAGAATTCCTGAGCCAACATGACTGGAGGAAGAATTCTGGGAGTTGAAGTCCACAAGTCTTAAAGCTGTCAAGTTTGAACACCCCTGGGTTTTTTTCTAAAGGGTTAGGGGTGCAAGGGTCTTGTAACTTAACAGCTTTAAGACTTGCGTGCTTCAAATGCCAGAATTTCTGAGCCAACATTTTGGTTGCTAAGCAAGAGCATTGTTAAGTGAGTTTTACCACATTTTACAAGTTGGCCATGCTCACCCAGTCACATTGCTGGCAAGCCACTCCCACCCAGTCACATGACTGGCAAGCCACTCCCACAAAGCAGGCCACACCTACAGAAGAGGTTCTAAAAAAATTTGAAACCCACCACTGGTTCAATTATGGGAGAACTTTATGGAATAATGTTCCCCGTAATAACTCTATTAACATAGCGATCTTCTCCACACTGTTATTAAGGGGGAAATTATTCCACAAGAGAAAGGTCAATTAAGGAATAATTATTATTTCAGAATGTTGTAGTCCTTGGGTCTGTAGTTCCAACATAAAGCTGGAGAAAGCTGTTGTTCAAGTTGTGTTTTCAAATTGTTCTTCTCAAGATATTGAAGGACATTCTCAACAAAGGTTGGATTGGAATAACAACTTCCCTTCCTTGTATTTATCATGTCTTCTAACTTCAAGTGGGTGTTTGTGGAAGTGCTCTACTATTCTTTTGCCCGTCGGTCCTACCTAATGTCTGTTACAGTCTGTAATGATTTGTTTTTTCCTTCTAGGGCTAGTAGGTCTTTTGTTAAGTGCATCTTAGGCAAACATCTTAAATAAACCAAAATACCAAGTAGCCACAATGAAAACTTATTTTTTTAAAATGTTTTTGTCAGGGTTCCAAATATCATGCAGAATTAAATCAGAGTCCAAGGCAGAGCTATCTTTAAAGTTCCAATTTAATAAGACAGACATGTTGGCATCGTACTGTGGAATCCCAATTCTGGAAGTTACATTGGATTCCCACCCAGTCGAAAGTTCATGATCTTGTCCCCACACCCACAAATCCATCACATGGTCCAATCTTCTTCTTCCACGCTGGCATCTCCACCCAGCTGCTTCCGGTCAGGTGCAGAGGTGCGGAGACAAAAGATGACCTTGGGCTTCTAGAAAAGAATGACAACAACACCTTCCACAATTCTACTCCTTTCTATTCCCCCTTCCCAACTACTACACTAATGAAAGAGCATAATGAAATAAGAGAGAGTGTGGCAGGCCAAAGATCTTAAAAGGGATATAACTGCAGACCTTTTTAAAGCATTTTTAATACAGTGTATTGTTGGGGTGTACCATTTACAAAAAAGAAAGACCAGCAAGAAAATAATAATAGATATTAACACATAAACTAATAATAGTAATAATAATAATAAATAATGACATGAAAATGAATGAATGGAAACTTATAATAATCATAACACATGGGCAGACAAAACCATAGTTCCAACTTGGAAACCTGGCTTTCCTGAACTAAGCCAAATCCAAGAACACTAGCTTGGCACTCCATCCGTTCCTGGAAGGGCAAGCTATTGAACAGGTAGCAAACCCCACACTGGCTAGCACTGATGATGTTACCTAGTCAGGTAATGAAATGTCTGCAGGCAAAACACCAAGCTGAAGAACGCCAAGCTTAAGAGCACCAAGGACTCCATAGAAGAGCCGAGGTGGCTCAGTGGTTAGAGTGCAGTATTGCAGGCTACTTCAGCTGACTGCTAGTTCGGCAGTTCGGCTGTTCAAATCTCACCGGCTCAGGGTTGACTCAGCCTTCCATCCTTCCGAGGTGGGTAAAATGAGGACCCGGATTGTTGGGGGCAATATGCTGACTCTGTAAACAGCTTAGAGAGGGCTGAAAGCCCTATGAAGTGGTATATAAGTCTAACTGCTATTGCTATTCCTATATAGTTCAACCCTGAGCGACAGGTATTCAACTGAGAGTTACTTTCTTATTCTATTTTGGTTTCTTTCCTCCAGACCAACAAAAGGGAACTCTCCTATTGACCAACCTCACACTTCAGTCGTCAGGTACCTACCGCTGCATTTCTTCCAATGAGTTTGGACACCAAAGTTGCCAAATCTCCCTCCATGTGACAGGTGAGGACTTATCAGTATACCAAGGAACTCTTTTTGTTAATCTTTTGGAAGACCTGATAATGGTAAGGATCTTTTCATGCAAGACCCTTAACCAGCTTGTTTAGGAATTTAACAGCAGGTATTTACATATCTTATTAAGTCTGAATATTTTTAACCTTGGTTTTGTTTTCGTGGCTTACTAGGTGTGTTATGTGAATGATTCACTGTATGTTACCAATGGGTTAACTTAGGAACTAGGTTAGGAACATTGTGTGAATGGAAGAAGCAAGTAAACAGCTAAATTCAGCTTGTCGTAAAAGATCTGGATTTTCTTCTTCTTCTAGATTTTACCATTTTGTTCTATTAGGCTTATAAGCTTAATAAGGATCTAGACCCGAATGCATTTCACTGGGTCTTGGGCCTGATAGATTGCCACTTCCCATTATTTACCTCCCAACTGCTGATAAGATCCCACAGGGTGGGCCTCCTTCGGATGCCGTCAGCCGGACAATGTCGGCTGGTGGGCCCCCGGAGGAGAACCTTCTTTGTGGCTGCTCCGACCCTGTGGAACCAGGGTCGGAACCAGCTACCCCCAGAAGTCCGGACCTTACCCACTCTCATGGCCTTCTGGAAAGCTGTTAAAACCTGGCTGTTCCGGCAGGCCTGGGGCTGTTGACCTTATTGCTAAGGTCCAGCCCCGATTAGAAATGTATGCATGTTGGTAAATTTTTAAATTATTATTTTTTCTTTTGGTTTTCTTTTTTCTTTCTTTGTAAGCCGCCTGGAGTCCTCCAGAATTGGGCGGCCTAGAAATTTAACAAATAAATAAAAATAAATAAATATTTTTTAAAAATCCTGGTCTTTGGATCCTACCCATTAAACCTTGAGTAGATTACTCAAGTCAGCACAGAGATTCCAACTGTCCCAGACAAATCTCTATGTGTTTATAGTGCCATCTAGTGATACACTCTTTACATGCTCTTTTTGGCTCAGACTTTCTGGGCAGGCGGGGAACGATGCCAACCACATGTTGAAGGACCATTACTCATTGTTTTGATTTTCTAAGACTCTTCTGGAGTCATTCTTCTGGAGACATTCGGGTGGGTCCAGAGGCATTCTTGTGAATGCTAAAAACTGGAAATTGGCTTTGCTTCATCCAAGTTCCCCATCATTTTTGTGTTTTTGAAAGTCAAAAGAATTTTGAAAGTCAAATGAAGTCAGGTGGGAAAGGGATCATGGTGGGCTTTTGTGGCAGCATCCATGGTTTTCAGAATACTCCAGGCAGTGGTGGGATTCAAATTTTTTTACTACCGGTTCTATGAGCCTGGCTTGGTGGGCATGGCTTGGTGGGCATGGCAGAGGAAGGATATTGTAAAATCCCCATTCCCTCCCCACTCCAGGGGAAGTCTACTGCAAAATCCCCATTCCCTCCTGATCAGCTGGGACTCGGGAGGCAGAGAATAGAATGGGAGTGGGGCAGAGGTGGGTTCCTACCAGTTCGCACCAGTTCAGTAGAACCGGTTCGTCAAATCTACCAAACCGGTTAGAAGAGGTTCCGCCAGTGGACCCGGAAAGCAGGCCACACCTACAGAAGAGCTTCCAAATTTTTTTTGAAACCCACCACTGACACACACACACACACACACACACACACACACACTCACTCACTCACTCACTCACTCACACAGAGAAATAAAGAGAAAGAAAGAAAGAAAGAAAGAAAGAAGAAAGAAAAAGTGAGAGATGAAAGAAAAAAAGGAAAAAGGGACAGAGAGACAAAAGGATGGAGAGAGAGGGGAGAGGGAAAGAGAGAGGGAGGGAGGGAGAAAGAAAACACATGGTCGGCAAGCCACTCCCACCATGTCACATGGCCAGCAAGCCACTCCCACAAAGGAGGCCACACCCACAGGGTAGATTCGAAAAATTTTTGAAACCCACCACTGGAGTGGGGCCAGTCAAAGGTGGCATTTACTGGTTCTCCAAACTACTCAAAATTTCCGCTACCGGTTCTCCAGGACTGGTCAAAACCTGCTGAATACCACCTCTAACTCCAGGGCACCATCTGACCTGCCCTTCTGCCCCCTGCCCCACTTTTTCTCGGCCTCACTTAGACGTTCTAGCAAAAGAGATAAATAGTGAAACTTTTCATGCACCAAACCCGTGCAGGCTGCAGTGAAGGCTGTAGGAAGGGTGGTGACATGTTTAAATATTCCAAGAGGAAAGAACCCAGCACGGATAAGATTTTACTGATTTTGGTGTGTTAGCTTTCTATTGGCAGGCTGTCAGAAAGCAGCTTTCCCGCCTGTATTTTTCTTCCTTGTCCCCTTCATGACAATAATTTTTTTTTTAATTCATTAGGTTTCATCGACTGCATGGAATGGTTCCCATAAACAGGTTGGACCCCTTCAGATGTAGCAGAATGTCAGTCTTTCCCCAGTAAGGTTCTTTAGGAAAGAAAGATCCTCGACTCCCATTTCATTGAAGTGATAGGTTCTTTTACTAAAGGATGCAGGTTGCAGCAAAGTCAAGCTAGAACTAAATTCCCCACATGGAACTGGTTACAGGTTTTCCCCACCTGCCAACCTGTGACCCGTCCATCTTCAGCCAATGAAAAGCTGCTTAGGTGTTTTGAGAATTCTGAGGTGTTTGAGGCAGCCCGCATTCCAATCTCAGGCTCGGTGGCCTTGAGAGCTGGCACAAACTGGTTCTGTGCTTCAGTCAGAATCAATCATAATGGAGCTTGGAGGTCTTTTTGTTTTTAAAGATTTTTATTAACAAACATGTAAAATACACACAGACAAAAATTAGATGTACACCACATTTATACAATACAGTACGAACAGGAACTTCCTGTTCTTTATAATAGCAATCATCAATCGATACCTCTCACCTTATATTATTTCCCCTTCTATTGTATTTCATTTGGATTTCACCATTCTTAACCCTCTTATTTTACTCATAACTATTATTTTTGAGTTTTGTTATATTCCTTCATTGATTCTTGTTTCTTTTCTCCATTCACCTATAGCATTTATCCCATATCTGGTAGAATTCTGATTCTTCTTTTCCCTGGATTTCTTTAGTTAGTTTATCCATTTCGGCACAGTCCATAATCTTTCTTATTATTTCATCTTCATTTGGGATTAATTTGTTTTTCCATTTCTGGGCAAAGGCAATACTTGCTGCCGTAATTATATGTAGTATTAAATACTGGATTATTATTTTTTTTGTATTTCACCGACATAATTACTAAAAAAAAACCTTCAGGTTTCCATTCTATTTTGACACCTGTTATTGCCTCCAGTCAATTTTTGATCCTTTTCCAAAAACATTTTGCCTCCTCACAGGTCCACCATAAATGGTAATATGTTCCGTGTATTGATTCGCATTTCCAACATTTTGGGGAGGTATTTGTTGAAATTTTAGCTAACCTTGTTGGTGCCAGGTGCCATCTGTAAAACATTTTGTACTGGTTTTCCTTGTAGGCAACTGATAGTGTCATTTTTAAATTTGTTCCCCAGAATTTTTCCCATTTGTCTAATTCAATATTGTAGCCAAAGTTCTGTGCCCTTTTTATCATTTGTTCTTTCACAATTTACTCTTCCATTTTATACTTCAGGAGGAATTTGGAGGTCTTCTAATCCAACTCCTTGCTTAAGCAGGAGACCTTATACCATTCCAGACAAGTGGCTGACCAGACTTTTCTCAAAAGCCTCCACTGACGAAGCACCACAAGTTCTGGTGTCCAATTGTTCCACTGGTTAATTGTTCTTACTGTTAGGAAGTTTCTCCTTAGAGCCGAGGTGGTGCAGTGGTTAGGGTGCAGTACTGCAGGCCACTTCAGCTGACTGTTATCTGCAGTTCAGCGGTTCTAATCTCACCAGCTCAAGGTTGACACAGCCTTCCATCCTTCCGAGGTGGGTGAAATGAGGACCCAGACTGTGGGGGTGATTTGCTGACTCTGTAAACCGCTTAGAGAGGGCTGAAAGCCCTATGAAGCGGTATATAAGTCTAACTGCTATTGCTATTACTATAGTTCTACGTTGCTTCTCTCCATGGATTTCATCCACCTTTTCTTGTCTTGCCTTCTGCTGTTTTGGAAAATAAGTTGACCCTTTCTTCTTTGTGGCAGCCTCTCAAATACTCATGTCATTCCTAGTCCTTCTTTTCTCTAAACTAGCCAAACCGAAATCCTGCAACCATTCTTCTCTGGTCTCACCACCACCACACACACACACACACACACACACACACACACACACACACACACACACACACAATTTCCCATCCATTGCCCATACAAGTGTATTGCCCCTCCTTCCCCTTTTGCCCATCAGGGGGTCAACCTGTTTTTCCAAAGCACCTGAAGGCCAGGCAAGGAACAATGGATGGAAACTGATTCAACCTAGAAATAAGGAGGAACTTTCGGACAGGGAGAACAATCAACCCATGGTAGAGAAGTTGCCTTCAGAAGTTGTGGGAGCTTCATCACTGGAGGCTTTCAAGAAGAGACTGGACAGCCATCCATCAGAAGTGGTGTAGGGTCTCCTGCTTGGGTAGGGGGTTGGACCAGATGACCAACAAGGTCCCTTCCAACTCTATTAATTTGTTAATATAGATCTTTGCCTTTGATGGCAGAATGCCAGCAAGGCGCCAGCCAAAGATGGTTTACCTAATCCAGGCAGGGAAAGCAGCTCACCTATAACTATTTACTTTGCTAGAATGGAAACAAATATGGAGAGAGATGCCTCCAAACACACCAGTTAGTCTGCCTCCCAGTTAAAGTGGGATTTGTTGAAAGCCATTTTTAAAGTGAAGATTTGCTTTTCCTTTTTTTAAAAAAAAAGGTTTGCGGTTTCCATCACGTTTCCTTTCCAAGATCTCGTATGAAAGAGCTGCTTTGTTACCAGTGGATTGGATACCTTTCTGCTCCATCTCTCTCGTTCTTAAGCTTGGGCATCACAATACAGGAAGTCCTCGGCTTACAACAGTTCATTTAGTGATGGTTCGAGGTTCCAATGGCACTGAAAAGAGGTGACTTATGACTATTTCTCACCTGCCCGTTGCAGCATCTCCAAGGTCTCGGGATTGAAGCCTGGCAACTGACTCATATTTATGACGGTTGCAGTGTCCTGAGGTTTCGTGATCCCCTTTTGTGACCTTCTGACAAGAAAAATGAATGGGGAAGCCAGTAAACTTAGCAACTGCGCTACTGACTTAACAATTGCAGTGATTCAATGAGGAGGAGAAGGAGAAGGGAGAGAAGAGAAGAGAAGGAGGGGGAGAGAAGGAGGAGGAGGAGGAAGAGGAGGAGGAGGAGGAAGAGGAAGAGGAGGAGAAGAAGGAAGAGGAGGAGAAGAAGGAAGAGGAGGAGGAGGAGAGGCAAAAAGAGAAGGAGAGGGAGAAGGAGAAATAGCAATAGCAATAGCAGTTAGACTTATATACCGCTTCATAGGGCTTTCAGCCCTCTCTAAGCGGTTTACAGAGTCAGCATATCGCCCCCACAGTCTGGGTCCTCATTTCACCCACCTCGGAAGGATGGAAGGCTGAGTCAACCTTGAGCCGGTGAGATTTGAACCGCTGAACTGCAGATAACAGTCAGCTGAAGTGGCCTGCAGTACTGCACCTTAACCACTGCTCCACCTCGGCTCTTATAAATAGGAGGAAGAAGAGAAGGAGAAGGAGGAGGAGAAGCAGAAATAGGAGAAGGAAGAGGAGGAGATGGAGATGGAGGAGGAGGAGGAGGAGGAGGAGGAGGAGGAGGAGGAGGAGCAATAGCAATAGCAATAGCAATAGCAGTAGACTTATATACCGCTTCATAGGCCTTTCAGGCCTCTCTAAGCGGTTTTACAGAGAGTCAGCATATTGCCCCCAACAATCTGGGTCCTCATTTTACCCACCTCGGAAGGATGGAAGGCTGAGTCAACCCTGAGCCGGTGAGATTTGAACCGCTGACCTGCTGATCTAGCAGTAGCCTGCAGTGCTGCATTTAACCACTGCGCCACCTTGGAGGAGGAGGAGGAGAAAGAAAAGGAGAGGGAGAAGGAGGAGGAGGAAGAGAAGGAGGAGGAGGAGAAGGAGAAGCAGAAAGAGAAGGAGAAGGAAAAAGAGGAGGAGGAGGAGAAGCAGAAAGAGAAGGAGAGGGAGAAGGAGGAGGAGAAGCAGAAGCAGAAAGAGAAGGAGAAGGAAGAGGAGGAGGAGATGGAGGAGGAGGAGAAGGAGAAGCAGAAAGAGAAGGAGGAGGAGATGGAGATGGAGAAGGAAATGGAGATGGAGAAGGAGGAGGAGAAGGAGAAACAGAAAGAAGAGGAGGAGAAGGAGGAGGAGGAGAAGAGCAACTGTCATTGATTTGGATATTTTTCGAGTGCCAAAAAATATTCTGGAATTAAATCATTGTCCACTCAAATGCTGTTCCTTGATCTCCACTAAATAATTTGTGGGCTATTTCAATCTTCCAATTCTGCCTGAGCGACTCATATCCCCCTTTTCTTCTAATTTGCCTCCCACTCAGGTCAGTTCCTTTCATTAATTAGCTCTCGTTTCCGTGGACAGCTTCCTCCCCCCCCCACCTCCCCAACCAAACAGCAACTGGAAGGAGAGATAAGAAGCTGGGCTAAGTGCCTGGGAGGTGGAACAGCTCCAGCTTCTAGAAGGGAGGGCGAAGGGAAGGAGAAAGCAGTGCTAGGCAAACCAGGAGTTTGTTTCAAGCAGAGGTCTGTGTTTCAGTTTGTTTTTTCAAAGGTGTGTTTTAGGACTTGGAAGAATCCCAAAGGGATAAAACTCTTGGATGATATGAGAGAATAAAGTTAAATTAGACTATATAATTATAGCTTTGCTTCTGCGGGAGGGAAGAGAAGCATTTCACCTTGGCTCCTGACAACACGATTTCAAGTTTGTGGAGTAATGACAACTCTGGTGGGAGGTAGCTTAAATTGGGAACTAGCATAGGGAAAGGATGAAGACACATATCTGCACATGTTCACACACACACACACACACACAAACACAGACTCACACACACAAAATGCAAACCTTCCTTCTGCTATTATCTCAAGGTTTAGAATGTATTCTCACACCCCCTTAATCACACCAAATGGATCTTGATCTCTTCAGTCTTGACTTCAATCATGCTCTGGAGCTATGTATTAACTTACATACAATTAGTCCTTGGTTTACAGCCGATCATTTAGTGGCTGCTCAAAGTTACTATAGCCCTCACAAAAGGGACTTACACTTATGCCCACTATAGTCAGGGGATAAAAATGCGTGGCACAACAAAACCGCGCTCGACTAAAGCGCGCCCGATTAAACTGCGTCGCTGATGTCATCAACAGGGCGACAATAGCAAGCGCGGAGAAAGAAGGGCGCTTTACAATAGCACGTCAAAAGAAAGCCGATTCAAGTTAAGGTAAGGGTTAGGTTTAGGGTTAGGTTAAGGGTTAGGGTTAGGTTTAGGGTTAGGTTAAGGGTTAGGGTAGGTTTAGGGTTAGGTTAAGGGTTAGGTTTAGGGTTAGGGTTAGGTTTAGGTTTAGGTTTAGGGGTTAATTTTAGGTTTAGCGTTTACAGAGTGCTTCTGTCTCCGCGCTGTTGTCGCGCTGTGATGACATCAGCTATGCGGTTTCGTCGAGCGCCCTTTAGTCGAACGCGGTTTTGTGGTGGAACCATAAAAATGTAGGCGCTTGGCAAACATATGAGTCAGTGGTGAAATTCATTTTTTTTAAAACTACCAGTTCTGTGGGCGTGGCAGGGGAAGGACACTGAAAAATCCCCTCCCCTCCCCCCCCCACTCTGGGGCCAGCCAGAGGTGGTATTTGCCAGTTCTCCGAACTACTCAAAATTTCTGCTACCGGTTCTCCAGAACCTGCTAAATTTCACCCCGATGTGGGTGATGTTTGTGGCATTCTGGGCTCATGGGATCACCATTTGCAACCTTCCCAGCCACCTTCCGACAAGCAAAGTCAATGGGAAAGCTGGATTAACTTAACAATTACATGATTTACCTACCAGTTGCAGTGATTTGCTTAACAAACTTGGCAAAAAAAAAGGTGCAACTCTCTTAACAATTGCCTTGCTTAGCAATGAAAACTCTGGACCCAATAGTGGTCATAAGTCAAGGACTACCAGTACCAAATTTTAGACCTACTTAATCAACCAGCTATAAACAGTGAACAGGATGACTAGCAGCACACCAATAAAAATCAATGGGACATCAGTGGCTTCCCAAGATCTCCCAGCTTCATCATGAACCTAAATGTATGAGCTATTCATACATACTCAACTCAACCCAACGCAACTCATCTCAAGATCAATTTCATAAAACTGAAAAGAGTTCGATGTACTAAGGGAAAAATTGGATTGGAAGTTGATATGCAGTTTGTGTTGCTTTTCGATCCCAACATTTCTCCATCCCAATGACATGAATCTCATCACTTGCTATCAATTTTGAAACTGGTCCCATATCAGGAACTGTGATAGCACAGTGGTTACTGCAGGCTGCTTCTGCTGCCTGCCAGCCGCCTGCAATTTGGCAGTTTGGATCTCATCAGGATCAAGGTTGACTCAGCCTTCTATCCTTCTGAGGTTGGTAAAATGAGTACCCAGATTGTTGGGGGCAAAGATGCTGTAAACCACTTAGAGAGGGCTGTAAAGGACGGGGAAGCAGTATATAAGTCTAAATGCTGTTGCTATATCAAAATATCCAGCTATGCTGGGCCAGAGATAAGATGCTCAGCCTATTCTTTGACATGTTAATTTTCATTGCATAGAAATTCTTTGCCTTTCTTGCTTGTTTAATTTCAAGGAGAAACATCCCTAATATGGGGGTACAGAAATAGGCTTCACTGTGTGATTTCTAATCATCAAGCAGCCACTGAGAAGAGGTTGGATGGCCGCTTGTCTGAAATGGTATAGGGCCTCCTGCTAGAGCAGAGGGTTGAGCTAGAAGACTTTCAAAATTGTCAACCTATTCTCCAAAGCACCTGAAGGCAAGGAGCTATGGATGGAAACCAATCAAGGAGAGAACCAACCTAGGATTAAGGAGAAATTTCTGACAGTGAGAACAATTAACCAGTGGAATGGCTTGCTTTCAGAATTCGGTGGGTGTTCCACCATTGGCTGTCTTTAAGAAGGGACTGAACAGTCACTTGTGGGAAATGGTTTAAGATCTCCTGCTTGAAGCAGGGGTTCGGAACTAGAAGACCTCCAAGGTCCTCCCAACTCTGTTATTCTGTATTCTGTTTCCTGGCATGTTTTTAAACTCTGTATGCGGTGTGATTCTTGGAAGCTGCCTTCAGTACATTAGCAGAAAAGTGAGGTGTACATTTTCTTAATAAAAATAAATTTAATTTCTGTTAGAATGTGGCAGAGGAAAAGCTATGGGAAGTTGAGAAAGTGAGATCTTTATTTTGCTCGTGTTCCCAAATACATTTTTGAAGATGAATGGTTTATAAAAGCAAAGCAGTTTGGAAACGCCATATGGTGTGAAGCAATATTTTAAGCAGCTATACCGCTATCATATGGTGGGGAATATATAAGAAAGAGAGTTCTAGTAGAAGTGGGAAAAATAGAGAACAGCCCCTAAAATAGACACAGAGAAAACTTACTATGTGAAAACATTTAAAAATTCAGATTTCTCTGTAACAATTGAGGTATATGATCAGGTTTATGGGCCTTTGGTGAATTTTAAAATGAGTAGTGGAAGTTGAAATTGCCATGTGAAATTATCTGCTAGCAGATGCAGAACAACAACAACAACAACAACAACAACAACAACAACAACAACACACAAATACAATAAAACATTAGATGGACTGAAATAAGATAAGAGCATCTTATTTCTGTGGTTTTCTTTAAAAATGGTAGCTTAACTCCAAACCGCACAAGATTGGGTCTTTACAGTTGCTTTTCATGCATTGAAATATCTTTGTTTGTTTATGGAATTTATAACGTTACCCCACTAACCAGTGGTGTGTGTGTGTGTGTACATTGTTAAAAAATAATTTTAAAAATGATGAAATCAAAAATCAATACAAAATTGACCAGGGTAAACCAGCCACAATATATGCATGAACCAAGGCTGGACATAACAAATTCTCATTCTTAGAATAGGCACCTGTAACATCTCAGTGTGAAGCATGGAAAAAGAGCCAGAAAGCTAATGAAAAGAAGATCTCCTAGTCACTGGTTTTCCTCCTGAAGTTCTCTTATTGCTAAGATATGTTTTCTAATTCAACTACAGTCCTTCTCCCTTCCCTTCTCTTCCATTTTCCATTCCCTTCCACATTTCCTTCCCTTCCATCTTCCCTTCCATTTTTCTTTCCCTTCCTTCTCCTTCTCCTTCCCTTCCATCTTCCCTTCCATTTTTCCTTCCCTTCCTTCTCCTTCTCCTTCCCTTCCATCTTTCCTTCCCTTCCTTCCCTTTCCCTTCTGTAACAAGGGTAGATAGAGCAGAACTCCACAAGATTTTCCCTGGAATTGTGATGTTTATCCATGCCCTCGGATGCAATGCTTTCTCTCAGCAGGTAAAATGAGTATTTGGATACAGGACAAAGTCAGTTCAGCTCTTTCCTTTCAAAAATTAATTGATAAGCTTTCTGTAAAGGCCAATGAACCTTGCTTGACCAAATGTTGTAGATACCCTTCCTTCCTTCCTTCTGTCCTCCTTCCTTCCTTCCTTCCTTCTTTCTTCCCTCCCTCCATCATAGGAAATAGAATATGGTTTATGGAAAGTTATTTAACCTTTGAATTTCCACCTTTACGCAGCTGCATTTCTTTTTTAAAAAGCATTGGAAAACACCAACTTTTTGGCACATTCTACTATTTTCATTTCATTGTTGGCGTTTCAGAGCCTAACCTTAACAGGTGATTTGTCTCCTGTGTTTTGATATGTAGGTGTTTCAAAAGCTGGAGCAGTTGCAGGTGCCCTTATTGGGGCCATTTTAGTCCTATTCCTGCTTGGAGCCATTGTCCTCTACGTCTTGCACTACAGAAGAAATAGGACGGCTAAGAAGAAGCCTCAGTCTGAGTACAGTGGAAATGAAATAAGGTGAGAATTGCTGCCCAAGTCATCTTGGCTTTGCTCCTTTCTATTTATCAGGCTTTTTTCATTATGCATTCCTTATCATTTCGATCCACAGAATCCTGGGAAAATGCAGGTGGCCAAAAGCCCTTGGCTGCTGGGTTGAAATGTGTGAGTTCCAGATGGCAAGAGAATAGAATTTTCTTCCTTCTTATTCCACCAAAAAAAAAAAAAGTTCAGCTTTAATTCAAGACCTGCTTTGGTAACTTTAAATGGAATTCATCAGAGAAATGAATGAAAGGAAGTCTCTCTTTAGTAATTTTTAAATGCAGCCACTTCGTCTATTGATTCCTAAAGGAAAGCAAAATTGATTAACTGCCTGTAAGCAAGGCAATTAGTAATGCCTTTCATCCTAGTTCCTCCCACCTCTAAACGCTTTTTTTTATTAACCATTTTTATTTGGATTTTCAATGAATGAGTCATGGAGCTGGCAGTAGGTAGTTCTGGAGCTGATGTATACCTCTTGGTGGTATTTAGCCCACTAGGGAGTTTTCTGATGCTTGTTGGTGTAACTCAAGGAATAAAAGCAACAACACAGTGTTGGAAGAAATGTCCTTCTGGGTTCGGCTCCAAGTGGGGAAAAAGACACCGGAGACATGGAGGCTGCTTGGAAAGATGGTTTTAATGGTGGACAGGACCACATGGCTTGAGTCCTGAACAGAAAAGGTGATCACAGCTTCAACATTGGTGGAGAAGAAGAGAAGGAAAGATTGAGATGCTGAGTCCCTGGTTTTATGCCCTTTCTGGCCTTTGATCTTGAGCTTGTATTCTGATTGGTTGTCAGACTCCCATGGGGCCATGCAGGGATAACTCTCTAGGCTGCATTTTGAATCCAGGTTTGGTTGAGTTCTCAGATGCCATTTGGCGAATTGGGCAAAAGGGCCAATATTATCATGCCTTAATCCCATCACTCTTGATCTGAAGTGGAGAAGTCTTTATTATGTAAAGTGGACTAGCTCAGGCTTTAATGGCTCATTGACAAAGGGGGATGGGCAGGAAGCTGCAGGCAGCTATTCTGTCTTTTAAAACATGTTTCTTCCTTTTTTCACATCCAGAGAAATATTCTGCCTTTTCAATATTTCCTAGGATATTTCATTTTTCTGGGAGAGGGCTGGGTGATAACTTCCTACAACAGTATCATTAATTCTAAATGCAACGTGCCTTTTGAGCCAAGTTCAACTCTTGGTCACGCCATGGAATGGCCATGGACTTTTTGTTAGGAATAGTTTGGAAGTGGATTCGCTTGTTGTGGCTACAAGATGTTTCCTCAACTTCCTAGCTTGACAGATTCCCCCCTCCCCAGGCACTTTGAGTTGCCAAAGGAAAAATCAAACAATATTTTGATAAGACAGTAAATAAAACCTGTTCCATATGAGGCTTTTTTTTTTTTTTTGCAAAAACTGCCAGAAATTCACCTGTCTTTTCTTATCACTTCCTCCATCATTACCCCCCCTAGAGTAAGTCTGCAAAGAGAAAAATAAAGGATGAAGCTCTTGCACGATAGCTTTAATTTAGGCGCTATGGAAACCCATCATTTGGCAGTTCCTTCAATTTGTGAGAAGACACATGCATGAAAAATAACCTCCCATCTGTTCATGTACTGCTACTCAGATCATTCTATCATGCCATGTTTGCTTTCCTGGTGACTGTCTTGTGCTAGCCTTCAGTAGATGAAGCTAACTGTTAAAAGGGGAGAAAAAACACAAATAGATATTGAAAACCTAAAATCAGCTTAATTTTAGATAAACCTGGATGAGGGAAACCAGAGTTGGGATCATACATCTTCCTAATATTTGATGATCATGAGGGATACAGAGCAGGGTTTACATTTATCTTTGATACGTGGGATGAAACATCATGCTCATGCTTTCTTTTGGGTAACAATATAGTTTGGCCTGGCCTCTGAATATATTTTTGCCTGTTTCTTCAGACAAAATGTGGTGGTAACGCTTGTGAAGAACATTGATATCAACGTATCAGTAGGAAGTGTGGAGAATACTGTATAGCTATCACAGATGAACTATGAACAGTGGTGGGTTTCAAAAAAATTTGGAACCTACTCTGTGGGTGTGGCCTCCTTTGTGGGAGTGGCTTGCCAGCCATGTGACCTGGTGGGAGTGGCTTGCCAGCCATGTGTTCTCTCTCTCTCTCTCTCTCTCTCTCTCTCTCTCTCTCTCTCCTTTTGTCTCTCTTTTTCTTTTTTCTTTCATCTCTCTCTCACTCTTTTTCTTTCTTTTTTCTTTTATTTCTTCCTTTCTTTCTCTCTCTCTCTCTCTCCTTTTGTCTCTCTTTTTCTTTTTTCTTTCATCTCTCACTCTTTTTCTTTTTTTCTTTTATTTCTTCCTTTCTTTCTCCTTCTCTCTCTCTCTGTGTCAGTGTGTGTGTGTGTGTGTGTGTGTGTGTGTGTGTGGCAGTGGTGGGTTTCAAAAAATTTTGGAACCTCTTCTGTAGGTGGCCTGCTTTCCGGGTCCACTGGTGGAACCTCTTCTAACCGGTTCGGTAGATTTGATGAACTGGTTGTACCGAATAGGTGCGAACTGGTAGGAACTCACCTCTGATTATGGATCACGAAGAGTTGGTAGCCAATCAATACTTAAGGCTAACCATATCTCTTAAAAATGAAAATCAGAGCTTCTTGGAAGCTTAAAACCTAAAGTTACTGGAGATCAACTAATCTTTCTTTCTTTCTTCCTCTCTCCCTCCCCCACCCCTCTCTCTCAAGGGAGGACGCCGCTGCTCCTGGAATCTTCAACCCCAAGGCAAAAAGGGACAGTAAATCCGAAAGTCATCTCCTGGAAAATGTCTCTTCTAGACCTGGATCAGTCAGTACAACCAAATCCCAACTAAAGAACTTCATAGTCTGAATTTGCATTTCTATTTCCCCTCTTTAAAGGCCAGCTGTGTTTTACTGCAGTGAAAGTGGGGTTCATCTGAAAAACCCATCCCATCTGTGTTGCGTGGCCTTTATCTACCACTCCTAATCCTTGTGTTGCATTGATACCTGTTAAGTTACTTCCCTGCGGGTTTGTGAAGTTTCCTGTCAAGTTATTTCCTGCAGGTTAAGTTTTATTTGTTTGTGATGCTTGCTTGGTACTGTTTGTGTCGTCGGACAGGTTAGGTCAAGAAAATGTCACCATCCGCATGAAAAAAAAAAATCCTCATTTCAACTTTATTTGTTATTTCTTAGCTAGGCTGAGTGTACAAAAGTTTCTACCTATCTCAGTGACGTGCAGTGAGGTTTATGGCTGGTGAGGCAGTCCTCTCCCCCGACACCCCACTGACTAAAGCACTTTCTTTCGCCCGCCTGAGCTCTGCTGTGAGCACAGGCGGGCGAAAGAAAGTGCTTTTTAGTCAGTGGGGTGTCGCAGGAGAGGAGAGAATGCCTGAGCATTGCATTTATTAAAGAAAAAAGAAAAAAAGGACATTTGAAAGAAAAGAGGGAGCGTGGGGTGGGTGTGGGGGGCATCAGAAATGGAGAAAGAGAGGAGGAAGAGTGAGCGCGACGCTGCAGCTTTAAACAGAATGACAGAGTTGAAGCCTCTAAAAAAATGCGCCCTCTACTATGAGGCGGGAGAACTGCGTGCCTCAACTACCTCGGGAACTTTTAGGCTTTTAACCCTCGCTTAACTCTGCTCGAGCGCCTGAAAAGTCAGACTAGATGAGGCATGCAGTTCTCCTGCCTCATAGTAGAGGGCGCTTTTTAGAGGCTTTTTTTAAACAGGCAGTAATTCACGGTGTGACAGCAGCTAGCTAGCCTAACCTCAGCACTCGCCTTTTCCTGTTTACATTTTTTTTTCCTTTTCATGATTGACAGTGGTGAGGCTGTGCCTCCCCTGCCTGCACGTCACCGACTTATCTCCTGTGCTAGTAAGAATGTGGTTGAGCAGAAGTAGTACTGTAGATTCTTCTACTCCCAACCTTTCCATTCTGGGGGAAGAATGGAAGTTGCTGTTTTAACTTTCATTTCCGAGGAGTTATAAGAACCAAGGTGGCGCAGTGGTTAGAGTGCTGTACTGCAGCCACTTCAGCTGACTGTTATCTGCAGTTCGGCGGTTCAAATCTCACTGGCTCAGGGTTGACTCAGCCTTCCATCCTTCCGAGGTGGGTGAAATGAGGACCCAGACTGTGGGGGCGATATGCTGACTCTCTAAACCACTTAGAGAGGGCTGAAAGCCCTATGAAGCGGTATATAAGTCTAACTGCTATTGCTATTGCTATTGCGGATTCTTTTTAAGGGACACGGTCACTCACGAGGGAAGGGGTGCAGGGCATAAGAGAGGCATGTTGCAGCAACTTCCCATACTGTAAATGCTCTACATGAAATTGTCCTTTGAGATGGTTTGAAAACCACAATTGTTTGAACTTGACTTGAAATGCAAAGAGTAGACAAGTGGAAGTTACACGTGTTTCTTCACTTTCTAACTTGTATCTAACTTGATAAATGCAAGTGTGCAAACAATCATTTCCTTTCATATGTAGGATGAGATGTCCCTTTGCAATTTTGTACAGACTGCTGTTTTGTAAAGCAAAAGTATAGATGTATATCAACACTCAAAACGCCTATTCATTATCAAAAGCTAACATAAAGATTTCAGTTTGTTTCCCCTCCACCCATCAGAATTGAATGGCTTTGGCATAAGAATGTGGACTTATTGTGACCCTAATAAAAGAATCCTAATAGGGATTCTTTTGGGAAGAGAAAAAGTATCTCCCATTGTGGATTCTAGGTCCATATTTTTCTGCGTCTTACATTGTTTGACTCTTAAATTGTCTTTTGTTTCTTGGTTTCCATGGGAAAAAGATATTTGCAATTAAAAGAGGCTTCTTGGGGAATTAGACATCAATGATGTCTTCAGAAGCATCTCCAGGAAATGAAGAGGAAAAGTTCTTAAAATGTTGAATGGGAGATTAAAAGCTCAGTTTCCAGCTCAAAGCTGGTACAGGTAGCCACCACATCTCTTGTTCCAAGTTCTACTAAAGCAGGAATTGCCATGAATTCCATAAAAATAAAACCTCTAGAAGCTGAACTTTGATGGATTCTGATTTTTGCTGTAATGTCCCCCTTTTTCTTCCCACCTCAAAATGGGATGTCTACCCAGCTTCACCCTTTCACATCTGCCTGGAAGAGTTCAATTAAAGAGCCGAGGTGGCGCAGTGGTTAGGGTGCAGTACTGCAGGCCACTTCAGCTGACTGTGATCTGCAGTTCAGCGGTTCAAATCTCACCGGCTCAAGGTCGACTCAGCCTTCCATCCTTCCGAGGTGGGTGAAATGAGGACCCAGACTGTGGGGGCAAGTTGCTGACTCAATTTGCTAAAAAAATTTGTAAACTGCTTAGAGAGGGCTGAAAGCCCTATGAAGCGGTATATAAGTCAAATAAATAAATAAATAAATAAATAAATAAATAAATAAATAAATAAATAAATAAATAAATAAATAAATAAATAAATAAAAATATAGACTTGCTTCTAAAGACCTCAGTACTCTTGTTTTACATAACAACATTCTTTATTGACATTCCATCTTAGTAGAAGACATCACGTGCAAGAGAGAGAGAGAGAGAGATACTAAAAAAAGACAAAGGCAGCAGATTCTGCCAAACTGCCGGTGGGTGAGAGAGAAGATCTAAGGGGGAAAGGGAAGACAAGCAGGAGATATTCACAAGTGAGAGGAGAGGACAGGTTAAGTGAAGCTGAATGAGAAAAGGCCACTTCCTACATGGCCTTAGTTGCGTCTTGTGGTGACTTGACTAAATGGAGTTTGCCATTCTTCCCTGTGGCACAGAGAATGCAAAGGAGAATGTTGGCGTGAATGCTTCTACCTTACTCTTTCTCCAGTTCCACTTCCACCATCACCACTGGCCATAAAGTGACTGTCTATACCGAGGGGTAACATGGATGAACATGCACTCTTGGAGGCACTGAAGGACAAGTTGAGGTGGTCTCTCTTTTCTCAGCTGCTAGCCAATCAGGGGACCTGGGCTGTTCTTTGGATCGCTAGATTAGAAGCCCAACTGGATCACTTGAAGCTGTAGTGCAATGTATCAAAGCAAGATCCAGGAGGCTTTGAGCAATTGGGAGGGAGACTGAACATATTATCAGCTAAACAGGCAAAATGTTTTCATGCAGATAGCATCTCCCAAACTTAGGGTTGTCAGAAATGGTTTGCAGTGGTGGAGGGTGGGGAAAGATCTTAGCCACCAATTGTCCATTTGGATCCATGCAAATCAGGTCAATTGCAGGCGGGCAGATAGTAAAAGTAAATGAGCTGAGAGGCCATCGTGTCCCCTGGCTCAAAGGTTCTAGGAAGCAGTGACCATCCTACAGCTACAGTTGGTTTGAAAAAAAAGAAGTAATGGCATTAGCAAAACAACCAGAGACACCCAAAGGATTAATAATATCTCTGTTTCAAATCACTGATGAAAGGGAATATTTCTACGACGACTGGATGGATCAAAGGGAGGTCATCTGGACAACATCTCTAGAAGAGGGGTGCAGAAGTGTTGAGTACAATGGCATAAACTAGCATGCAACATGCAAGAGGGAGGTTGGGAGAACAACAGTCTGCACTACACAAGGAATGGCATTCTTCTTCTGGCTGGAGGTGGATCACAATTTGCTTTTTCTCTTTCTTTTAGGCAGATGAAGGCAGCATGGGAAGAGATTTCTAAGACACAGGCTTAATCTGAAGGGCTCTGTGGCCATCTGCAACACTTGCCACCATCAATGGTGAAGGCAGACATAATGTTTTCAGTGGAGTGGAGAGGGAGGGATGTCTATTTGCAAATTAAGGGATGGGATGGCAGAATGTTCGTTATGATCTCTCCCAGAATGTATAGAAGAAAAGGGGAGAAAAGTGCCACCTGTTGGCTGGTGCCTATCATATTGCCAATCTATTTTTCTCTCTCCTATTACACTTCGGTGAAAATAATCTATAATTTAATTCGTTAAAATGAAAGTTGGAAATCTTGCTTTGTGGCCTAGAATAGGATTATGTCTGTCTTCGGTCCCACTAGCCAAGGCAAGAATGCTTCTAAACTACCTTATCATCTGTCTCAAATTCTATTGACCAGTTACGAAAATCAACCTAAAAGCCCGAAACCATATCTATTTAAATAACTTTTCTCCACTGCCCATCTTGCTTAGAATCCAGGACTCTGCCATAAAGGCCCACTGCCTCACGGGGACTGTTGGGTGGATGGGAAATAGCAACGAACTGAAGAGAAGGTATAAAAGACCAAGAGATCCTAAGGGGCAACGGATTCAACCAAGAAGTAAAGGTGTAGTTATTATATATTGCACCAATGTAGTCTCTCTCTTTGGGGGGGGTGTGTGTGGATATTTTGATGGACATGGGAGGGGAACCAAGAGGAATCCTGGGATCTGTGCAGGAAGCAAAGGCAGGCAGAATAGATACCGGTATTCTTAAGAGAAGGGGCAGTGGTGAAGGTTCTGAAAGCAAAATCAGTCCAAAAGAGAAGACCGTCTCTGTCCTGTGCTCAGACAATAGGATGGTTCTTCTGGAAGCAGAGGGTGAATTCAAGGGGACCATCGGGAACCTCTCTGGATGCTATGGTTCCTTCCATTTCTTCTCTAGTCCCTGGAGAAGGGAAGAAAAACAGATCACTTGAATCTGGTATTTGAGATAACAACAACAAACACTTGCATTGCAATCTGGGCAAGCAAGAATGACTTTGTCTCCTGGCCAAGAATCATTTGTCTCTCCGAGCTTGGACTGACTGTACTGAATGCTCCCCAAGAGGGATGGATTTGGTATTCATGTCGTTTGGAAAGGACAATCAGTTTTGGAGAAAGGCAGGGGGAAAGATGGACCGTGCAGGAAGCATCCTCTGAAGAACTGGGTGTCTCCGTTTGACTCGGGGAAGGGAGGCAAGTAGGATGTGGAAGCTGATTTGGGATGTAACCTTTGCAAAGGAAGTGTAGGCTTGAAGGATGTTTGGCTCTTGTCACCCTCTACCAGATGGCTACTGTCAACTGCTCTGCTCTGCCTTGTTTTCAAGGCCTTGCTTTTTTTTTTTTTTTGGCTTGCCAATTACCCCAGGAAGCCCTGGCAGCTTTAATGCAAGGTCGTTGGTCATGTTTTCAGGGATGAAGGATGACCTGATGGGACTCTAGAAGGATATGTACTGCCTTGAGCGACTTCCTGCAAATCAGCCCTTCCAGACTGTCTTACATCAGGGGATGAAGGGGCACCTTTCTGAATCTCAGTTCCCTTTTCTCTTATGGTTGCTTAGATGGAGCAATCAAAATAAACTAAGAAGTTTAGGGAAAAATACCTAAACCTTGTTGCACCAGACCATCTGGTTAGCAATGGGGTTCCTTTAGACCAGTGACCTCCAATCTTTTGGACACCTGGAACTGGTTCCATGGAGAGAGGTTTTCCCACCTCTCCAGAGGGGTTTCGGGTGCTGCCTGCATTCCATGGATGGGGCTTCACTTGTTTATGCAGTCCAGTTGCTGGCATCCCATGGCCCACTGCCAATCTACATACCAGGGCTTGGGGACTCCTGATTTAGAGCGCTACATGGGGCTGCCCCTGAAGAGTGTTCGAAGACTGCAGTTGGTCCAGAATGCAGCCGCGTGAGCGATATTGGGTGTACCTAGATACACCCATGTTACACCTATCCTCCGCGAGCTGCACTGGCTCCCCATTGGCTTCCGGACACGCTTCAAGGTGCTAGTCGTTACTTTTAAAGCCCTACATGGTTTAGGACCTGGCTACCTGAGAGACCGCCTCCTGCCATTTACCGACCCTCTGGAACGAACTCCCCGTGGAGATTCGGACCCTCACCACCCTCCAGGCCTTCCGCATAGTCCTTAAAACCTGGCTGTTCTGACAGGCCTGGGGCTAAAGACTTGCAGCCCCACTTCGAATGGTATGATTGTTGTGCTTTTTAATTGTGTATGGTTTTTATGTTTTGTAACTTGTCTGTTTTTCCCCTCCCTTGAGTTGTGAGCCGCCCTGAGTCCCTTTCAGGGAAAAGGGCGGCATACAAATAAAGCAAAATGAAATGAAATGAAATACCTCCCAACAACCAATTAGATCACACAGATTGGGCCTCCTCCAGGTGCCATCGGCCGGTCAATGTCGGTTGGCGACTCCCCGGGGGAGGGCCTTCTCTGTAGCAGCTCCAGCCCTATGGAACAATCTACCCGTAGAGATCCGGACCCTTACCACTCTTCTGGCCTTCTGTAAAGCCACTAAGACCTGGCTGTTCTGGCAGGCCTGGGGCTGTTGATTAGTATCCAGCCCCACTCTAACAGTATGCATGGTGTGAAATTTTAATACTTGTATCCTTATTTTAAATTTTTTAATATATGTTTCTTTTGTCTTGTCTGTGAGCCGGCCAGAGTCCCAAGGGAGTGGGTGGCATACAAATGTTAATAAATCTAAATCTAATTTAAATCTAAGTAGATACCTCCAGGATATTACAAGTGAGGTGGAAAAACAGAAAATTCCCTTAAGGATAATCCATGGTGAACAATTGGATATACAGGATGTTAAACAGTAGTTTCTTTAACCTTCCTATATTGAATAAACCATAATTGGCAGGTTTTTTTTTTCAAGCTCCAAATTAATTATGGTTTGCCAACTGCCACAGTTGGGTTCACCCAAATCACTGATCAATGAACAAGGGTGTTTTTAAACCAACTTTAAGTCACTGATAAATGGGAAAAGATATCCTAAAACATTGAGATGGCATTTTAAACAATATTTTGCTGGATTTACTATGTTATATTAATGGAATTGTTTTATTTGGGTGTATTTATTTGATTATTGCGGGGTGGATGGGGGAATTGTCCTGGTAATATGAAAAAAGGGTGAGATGAAGAATAATCCAGCAGAGGTTTTGTATTTCAAGCTACAACAGAAAATGGCTTTTCCTTTTTTCCTATTCAACAGGGAAAGTCACCAAAAATAATCTGTTTGTGAAAAGGCCATGCCTGTGTTCACTCAAATAAATGTTGAAGTAGAGAGCATCATTTGTAAAATTTTGCAATCTTGAGTTATATTTTTCTCCTTTTGTATTCCTGGACATCAAGGTTGATAGGGAAATTGGAGACATATGTGTTTGTGTCCCTACCAAGTGTTTTGATTGACACATAGCAAACCAAACTCAAGCATAGAACAGATTTTGTTGGAAAATGTAGAGAAACTATTCTAGACAAGATGAGCAGCCTTTGCATTAAACAAGCTAAATCTGGACATAAACCCCATCACAGTACAACAGGAAAAAAAGTATTCAGTTGTACCTTAAATTGTTTGATTAGAGAAGCTTAATCAAGGTCTCTCTATCCAAAATACATTTCCTCCACGTTGTCCCAACCCAGGAGAATCTCTGATTTCATAAACGTCTTCCAAGACCTTCCAAGAAGGTTGTGACATCTGGACTTGCAAAATTTCAGGTGACCACTAAGTATATGCAAAGAATTAGAAGAACCTTCTTGTAAGTCCCAGTGATCATCCAGACCAGAAATAGCAATGGGCTCTTTGAAGGTGATTATTGAAAACTGATTGCATAGTTCCTTGCCTTTTTTTTTCCTCTGGGAAACACATGAAAACTATAGGGCAATCCCGAGGTGGGTTCCTACCAGTTTGCACCAGTTCAGTAGAACCGGTTTGTCAAATCTACCGAACCAGTTAGAAGAGGTTCCACCAGAAAGCAGGCCACACCTACAGAAGAGGTTCCAAAAATTTTCCACCACTCACACACACACACACACACACACACACACACACACACAGAGAGAGAGAGAGAGAGAGAGAGAGAGAGAGAGAGAGAAAGAAAGAAAGAAAGAAAGAAAGAAAGAAAGGAAAAAAGGAAAAGAGACAAAGGAAGGAGAGAGAAAGAGAGAGAGAGAGAAAGAAAGAAAGGAAGGAAGGAAGGAAAGAAAGAAAGAAAGAAAACACATAGCCAGCAAGCCACTCCCACCAGGTCACATGGCTGGCAAGCCACTCCCACAAAGCAGGCCACACCCACAGAGTAGGTTCAAAAAAATTTTGAAACCCACCACTGGTGCAAGCCATAAAATAGTAATCTCACAGAAAAAAACTAAACTACTCTCTTAATCCCAGCCCTATCCAGCGTCTCAATGGCTGCTCCCTTTTCTCTGGAACAGCAAACGCCTGGAGAGCCAACTTGCCCAAGTGTTACTGGCACTTAAGAAAGCAATCAAAATCTGAGAGAGAGAGATAAATGGAAGGAGATGCCTCCTGTGTATAGGTGCTAATTATATTAGCTTTTAGAGTTCCTTAGCACAAGGATATTTGACTCTTAATATGCTTGTATTAATATCAATTAATTATTTCAGTAGGCTTCTCAGCTTCAGTGATGATTGGAGAGATATTTATTTTTTTATGTCCTGCCTTTATTATTTTGTGGTGCAATCAGAACATTGCGTGTGTTGAAGTTGTTTTAACGCAAACCCAAGATGCCTTTTAAAAAACAAGTTTACACCATATACTTATGCATGCCAGTGCTGTGTGTGAGGTAATTTAAGGTGGTTCTGACAAGTGTCGTCGGCATCTTCATATCCGGTCACATGGGTGGCAAGCCACTCCCATCCGATCACATGGGTGGCAAGCCACTCCCACTAATGAAGCCACACCCACAGAGTAGGTTTGAACAATTTTTGAAACCCACCATTCAATGGCATCAACAAATAAGGCATTGGGACTGAATTCATGCATTGCACTAAACCCTGCTATCCCTATTTGGTGCTGGTTTAGCTTGTTATGGGAAAATAAAATCAAGTAAATGAAATCCTTTCTTCTGAATTTAAAACTGAACAGACCACAAAAAGAAAAAAGAGGGAAAAGAGAGGGAAGAGGTGAAAAAAAAACCCCATCTTGTTCTTCGAGTTCTTCAAAGCAAGTGTGCACAACAAACGCATTCATTAAAAAGCAGTTCTCTTAGAATAATGGCAGCATAATTGTTCTCTGAGTTTGGACTTTCTTGTTCTACCTATAATGTTGATTTACTCCTTTATGTACTTTATTCTTGCCAGCCTTTAAAAATAGACTCTGCTGATGAGAAGAATTTGAGCTGGTGTTGCTATGGAAGAATTCAAATGGCAATCCAGTCCCTTCATCTCCCTTGGGGAGTTACTGTTGGTTTCCATGCTAACTATCAGTGTGTAGGATTTGTCTTCCACGTGAAAACTAGGACAGAGAGAGTTTCCAGACTAGTGATTTATTTGATAATCTGCAAAAAGATCATATAGCAAAGAGCACAGAGAGAGAGGGAGGGAAAGAGAGAAGGAGAGAGAGAGGGAGGGAGGGGTGGAGAGAGATGAAGATAGAGACAGACAGACACAAACACACACACACACACAGAGAGACATGATAGATGATAATGATAGATAATATATGTGATAGATAATAGATGAGAGAGAAAGAGAGAGATAGGGAGATACAGAGATATATGAAATGATGGATATGAGATGATGATATAGATAATAGATAGATAGATAGATAGATAGATAGGTAGGTAGGTAGGTAGGTAGGTAGGTAGGTAGGTAGGTAGATAGATACAGAGATCTAGAGATATATGAAATGATGGATATGAGATGATGATATAGATAATAGATAGATAGATAGATAGATAGATAGATAGATAGATAGATAGATAGATAGATAGATAGATAGGTAGGTAGGTAGGTAGGTAGGTAGGTAGGTAGGTAGGTAGGTAGGTAGGTAGATACAGAGATCCAGAGATATATGAAATGATGATAGATATGAGATGATGATAGATATAGATAATAGATGATAGATAGATAGATAGATAGATAGATAGATAGATAGATAGATAGATAGATACAGAGAAACAGAGAGAGAGAGAGACAGAGAGTTTGCAGTAAGGTAAAAGCACCTCTGCAAAATATAACTACCACCAGCTACCAAAACTCAAACGTTCTAAGTGTCAACTCATCATTTCAACTCCCCATCCTCTGGAATTCTTGATCGGGGGGGGGGGGGGCGGACTTGTGCCCACTCCACACCTCCAAAAACATTTCTTGCCCCTAAGTTGGAGAAAGTGATCCTGTCAATGGTTTCTTCTCTTCCCTCTCATAAATGCATTTTTACTGATCGACAATACACACCAGATACTTTCAATCTATACCTAGTTGGATTCTTCAGCATGTTTATAGCAGCTTATGAGCAAATTTCTCCCTAGCTTTTTTCAGAGAGAAGAAACACAGGGAAAGTTGCTTTTTTGCTTTCCATCTTAATTGGTCTACCAGCCAAGGGGTTTGTTTTCTTCAAATGCTTCTCCACCCCTGCAAACTGGTACCTGTAATTTGGAGTACAATCATTTTATAAGAAGCTCGAAGCCTATGCAATTATAGTGAGTGTGTGAGCCACAGATATATGCAAAGAATTTGCATACTTGATAAAACAGAGGGGACAAAACCTAGTGACTTGGATGTATTCCCCCCCCCCCCCGCAATAATTGAAGCAATCCAAGCATTTTTTAAAAAACATTATTATTGTGCAAGGAATCTTTTAGTTTGCTTGATGTCTGTGGAATGTACAGGAACGTACTTCCAGTTTGCTTGTAGGGCCGGTTTTAGCCCTCTGGAGCCTTCAGGGAAGCCTCCTGAAGGCCCCTGAAGCAGTGGTGGGTTGCAGGCGGTACGCCCCCATACAGGCATACCTGTGCCTGCCGGGAGCACCGGGTACCGTTCTGGTATGGTGCTCCGGAGGGCCCACCCGCCCACCTGAGCTCCTTACCTATATTTGAGCTCTTTGGGGCTTCCACGCCTGTGACAGAGCATACGGCGCCTGCGCAATGCTCCGCCGAGCAGCTAGAGTGTCGTGAAGGTATTGTGGAGGTAAGGATGCATGGACGTGCTATGCACGTGTGCACACGTGCTGCATGCATGCATTTGGGGGATGCTGGGCCCTGTTGCACCATACTGGTTGCAACGGGATCTGGAACTCACCACTGCCCTGAAGGCTCCGGAGGATGAAAAACGGCCCTA
This sequence comes from Thamnophis elegans, assembly GCF_009769535.1. NCBI lineage: Eukaryota > Metazoa > Chordata > Lepidosauria > Squamata > Natricidae > Thamnophis > Thamnophis elegans. Next base: position 36,870,127 of record NC_045553.1, read on the forward strand.
AGGACAAACCAGAAGTCACTTCCGGTTTGCTTGTAGGATCGTTTTTGGCCCTCCAGAGCCTTCAGGGAAGCCTCCTGAAGGCTCTGGAGGGCTAAAAACGGTCCTATGAGCAAACCGGAAGTCCGTTCCCGAACTTCTGGTTTCCCCTTAGGGCTGGTTTTTAATGCTCCAGAGGTTTCAGGGAAGCTCCTGAAACCTCCAGAGGGCCTCGGGGAGGGGGGGGGGTTCAGGGGAAGCTGTTTTCACCCTCCCCAGGCTCCTATAAAGTCTCTGGAGCCTGGGGAGGGCGAAAAAAGCTCGCCAAAAATGGGGGGAGGAAGCACTGGTCATGCACACATGCACGCTGGGTTCATGTGCTTAGCATTATGGGTGT